>NC_056739.1:617370387-617442887 GCF_019279795.1 Protopterus annectens
GAATATATATATATATATATATACATACATTCTATATTGCATGTGTGTATATATATATATATATATATATATATATATATATATATATATATATATATATATATATATATATATATATATATATATACATACATTCTATATTGCATGTGTATATATATATATATATATATATATATATATATATATATATATATAACAGAAACCTCCTTGAAGACCAAATCCCAGCAAAAAGTAAATGCAAGTAAACCAAAAACCCAGGTTGGAAGAAGCCAAAATGTACGTACTGCAGATCTTCGCACTATCAAAAAATATGTCTCTACGTATTCCTAAGGAGGAAACGCCAAATGCTGATAGTCTTATGAAATTGTAGTGCAAATACTCACAGAACCACGCACTAAATCAACGAAAAAACAATTCTGCTGTACCAAGAAACAAATGTTCAAAGTTGTTCTAGTCTTGCAATCGAAGTAATGTTCAAAAAACCATTCAGTCAAGTAGTAAATCCACAGTTTATTGTAAGCGCTTTCACGACATGTAACTGCCGCTTCATCAGACAAACGGTAAAAAACTGAGAGCAGGAAGTTTAAATACAGGATATCCTGCTCTTCAGCCAATGACAATGACCTTAGGAGGCGTGTTTCCTGCTGTCATTAAATCACATATTAACTAAAAGTGACACCACCACTATAATTCATTGCAACAGGCCTACAAAATCACAAAGTCTTTTCATAAAAACATTGCAGAATCAACGACACCTACTATAAACATATATATATCTAAAAGGACATAAAACATATCTAAAAACATATCTAAAAACATGTATGTATTTATATAAAATATACCTAGCCAAAAACTACAGGCTAATTCAAGAAGTACCTAACCTCACATACTCCTACCACAAGACCAAACTTTTTGTTATTATTAATTTTTATCTTATCTCGATATCAGCCTTAAGGGCATATACCAGGTCATTAATAATAACAAAAAGTTTGGTCTTATATATATGGCAATAAAAGCAGGTAGTCAGGGAGCATACCAAACCGGGCTGCCAACCTGACAAGTATTGTACAAGCTATCTGGTTTTGTCGAGCCAGAAGCTTGAGTTGAACCTATTATTGACTTAATAATATGGGATTTGATTATACGGTACTGTTTGTCAGGTTGGCAGCCCGGTTTGGTATGCTCCCTGACTACCTGCTTTTATTGCCATTGATCGTAAAGCATGAGACATGATCATTCGAGACTGTCCACTATGTTGGCAGCTCCGTTTGACATGTTGTTTGAACATCTGTTCTCACAATTTTTAAACAATTTTTAAATAATTTTTAAATAATTTTTTGCATGATGAAAAATGTTCTGTCGATTTGTAAATCGAGGTAAATTTGCCAGATTATGCTAAATCACAGGCATTACTGAAGAGTGATGTGATCAAGTGTATTTGGTGCTCTACGCTTGATTTAGATAGTTGGTAGCACTTACAGGACATGGATGCAACCTTGATTTTGAATGGGATGTTTCCACATAGGATGTTTATATATAGGATGTTTTTGCACATCATGTTTTGTTTTTGATATATGACGTGATGTTTTTTATACAGGATATGACGCTTTTACGCAGGATGTGATGTTCTCTATATATTTTAATGATGGAAGTTTTATGATTGTTAACGTCTGAGGAAGCGACTTAATGTCGTGAAAGCGCTTACGTTCTAATAAAGGAGTTTCTACAAGCTAACTGCTTATCACTGTTATTTGGTGTGATAGCTGCTACATTCGTTGTTGGATTAGAATACTGCTTACGTTGAACTTTTTGGTCTACACCGGGTATCCATCATTGTCTTTGGTTCGGGACTTTACATATATATATATATATATATATATATATATATATATATATATATATATATATATATATATATAGACATACATTCTATATTGCATGTGTATATATATATATATATATATATATATATATATATATATATATTTATATATATATATACATAAATTCTATATTGCATGTGTATATATATATATATATATATATATACACATGCATTCTATATTGCATGTATATATATATATATATATATATATATATATATATATATATATATATACATACATTCTATATTGCATGTGTATATACATATATATATATATATATATATATATATATACACATACATTTTTTATTGCATGTGTATATATATATATATATATATATATATATATATATATATACATACATTCTATATTGCATGTGTATATATATATATATATATATATATATATATATATATATATATATACATACATTCTATATTGCATGTGTGTATATATATATATATATATATATATATATATATATATATATATATGTACATACATTCTATATTGCATGTGTATATATATATATATATATATATATATATATAAATATATACATACATTCTATATTGCATGTGTATTTATATATATATATATATATACATACATTCTATATTGCATGTGTATATATATATATATATATATATATATATATATATATATATACATACATTCTATATTGCATGTGTATATATATATATATATATATATATATATATATATATATATGTATACACACATTTTGTACTTAACAGATGAATCTTTTCTTCATTTCACCATTTTCCTTAAATTCTTTGACAAAATGAAGTCACATATGTCATCATGTTTTCTACTTTATAGCCCTAAATCTGAGAAGAAGTTAGGATGGGGTGAAAGGAGTAGCTACCTGGTTGCAAGGTGTTAGATGCAGTTGGCAGATGCTGACATGCTTTAATGCAAATCCAACATTTAATAAATGCCAATGGCATTTCGTATTTTTGTGCAACATTGTGCTTATTTTTTTATCTGTGTGCTCCTCAACATAGAGATGAAGTAAGCACCATATCACAGACCTGCACAGGATTCCAAATAACTTTGCATTGCTTCTGCCTTCATCTTCATGAGAGGAGGTAAAGTAGAGCTAATGGCTGGTTAAGGTATTTGAAATGAGGGATAATGGTAGGTAGGTAAGCTAACTGAGCTCAGTATTAACTACAGTGCTTTATCACAAACATAGATGAAATTAAAATAAGATTAGAATTTCACATAGCATGTGGGAGGGGTAGTAGTAGTAGTAGTTCAGGTCAACAGTCAGATATGTATAACAGTATAGTTTTGCTAGATGTTCAACCAGGAGTGAATTATCTGGTAAATTTTACATTGGGTGGTTTTTGAGGCTGCAGCTGAGGTTGACAGATTTGGTAAAATATCATTTTGGTTGATCTACAGTTGACATTAGTATTTAGTTTCTGATGTTTAAAAGATTGGGTTCATATAGGTTGTGTGCAAGAAAACGAGAAGCTATCACTTAGAAAAGTCACTTAGAAATCACTTAGAAAAGTCACTTAGAAGTCACTTAGAAACATCACTTAGAAGTCACTTAGGTGAAGTTTAGAAAATGGGGTTAGAAGGAAATGGCTACGTGAGGGAAGAGAATGAAGGGAGGGTAGTACTAAGTCACATCTGCATTGGATAAAGAGCCATTTGGCCTTAGAAGGACACAAGCAATAATGTTCTGTTTGAGATACCATGATATAAAAATAGCAGATTTAGTTAACAGTAGTTTGTAAGGAGGTAATATGGGCTGCAACATGCATATAATACCCTTTTCATTAGCTTCTGCTGACCTGTATGTACCCTGATTTCACAGGTAAGAAGTATGTCTATAGTGACCAGTTTACAAGACAGCAGACTATGTGGTCCACAAAATAAAATAATGATGTAGTGTAAACATTCCAGCTCTATTCTTATATGATCATTTATTTATTTGAAATTTAAGTGGACCAGTTAGCTGACCTTTTTCAGGCATGTTTCTGGCTCTAGAGGACCAAGGTACACAATACAAAATATAACAAAATAGAAAATATTTCATACAATAAAGCTGTATATCATAAATAAAAGCATATATAAAAGGAGTACCAAGAAACAACAATATTCATAGTATTTCAAACAACACAGAAATAGGTACAATATTTACAGTGGATACAGTATGTTTTTTTGTTTTTAGCATATTGATAACTATATGATGTTCTTGTAAATATTCCACTTACAATAAATCAGTAAACCTAAACCAACTTATCCAGTGTCAAGTGAACAATTGCATGCAGGTTTATTCTAGTAGATATTCATTCAGTTTAGCCTTGAAGTCATCCAATGTTATTTGAGGATGTATTTGTCTGGATAGTTGATTCCACTTTGCCAGCCAGAGTTTAGTGAAGGCCCTTTACCTTATGGAAGTGGGAGATGTGTTGCTTTCCCCAAGTTTATTGAAGGCCCTTTACCTTATGGAAGTGAGAGATGTGTTGCTTTCCCCAAGTTTATTGAAGGCCTTTTGCCTTATGAAAGTGAGAGATGTGTTGCTTTCCCCAAGTTTATTGAAGGCCTTTTACCTTATGAAAGTGGGAGATGTGTTGCTTTCCCCAAGTTTAGTGAAGGTCCTTTACCTTATGGAAGTGGGAGATGTGTTGCTTTCCCCAAGTTTAGTGAAGGCCCTTTACCTTATGGTAGTGGGAGATGTGTTGCTTTCCCCAAGTTTATTGAAGGCCTTTTACCTTATGAAAGTGAGAGATGTGTTGCTTTCCCCAAGTTTATTGAAGGCCTTTTACCTTATGAAAGTGGGAGATGTGTTGCTTTCCCCAAGTTTAGTGAAGGCCCTTTACCTTATGAAAGTGAGAGATGTGTTGCTTTCCCCAAGTTTATTGAAGGCCTTTTACCTTATGAAAGTGGGAGATGTGTTGCTTTCCCCAAGTTTATTGAAGGCCCTTTACCTTATGGAAGTGGGAGATGTGTTGCTTTCCCCAAGTTTATTGAAGGCCCTTTACCTTATGAAAGTGAGAGATGTGTTGCTTTCCCCAAGTTTAGTGATGGTCCTATACCTTATGAAAGTGGGAGATGTGTTGCTTTCCCCAAGTTTATTGAAGGCCTTTTACCTTATGAAAGTGGGAGATGTGTTGCTTTCCCCAAGTTTATTGAAGGCCTTTTACCTTATGAAAGTGAGAGATGTGTTGCTTTCCCCAAGTTTAGTGAAGGCCTTTTACCTTATGAAAGTGGGAGATGTGTTGCTTTCCCCAAGTTTATTGAAGGCCTTTTACCTTATGAAAGTGGGAGAGGTGTTGCTTTCCCCATGTTTAGTGAAGGCTGTTTACCCTCTGGTTCCAAAATGGGTTATTTTATTTGTAAGATTAATTTTAGTGGGGACCATTGACCCACGATAATAACAGAGCTAGTGTCACAGAAACAAAGCTAGTAACAATAGCTAACAAATTATCTAAAAGATTGCTGTAGTAAGTATGCCTTTTGGCTAGAAGTACAAAATAACAGATTTTGTTTTCTATTACCTGTAGTTTTTGCTTTTTGGTGCTAGAATGAGCTGGTAAAGGTAGGGAATATTACATTCTGGAAATAAGGGCATTTCTAGTTATAGACTTCATTGAAGTTAGTGATAGTAGGTATCAAATTTTATAGCAAAGTTTCAGTTTTTTGTTTTGCTGATCAAATTGCTTGTATGCTTTCAGAATATTAAGGCAGGGTCAAGAAGGACTACTAGATATTTTTGTAGTGCAACAGTACTGTCATTGGGGGAGACTGGCCTGTTTTTAGGAGCAGAAAATAACATAATGCTAATTTTTTTAAGATATTATTAATCCATCTTCAGCCAATTACTCTGATTAGTGAAACTGTCCTGTAATATGTCTTGAAGTCCAGAAAAGGGTTTTATTTGCTGATAAAACTAGTAGAGCATCTGAATACATAAACACGTTGATACAGGGTAAGTCATATGGTAAGTCATTTATAGCAAAGTCCCAAGTGAATGGAGAATAGCTACAGTCATTCCCCTGCATAATGCAGGATCTTTTACAGACCCATAAGTCTGACCAGCCTCATATGCAAAGCCATGGAAAGACTTAATAAAGGAACTAATCAATCAGGACATTGGGAGTCTCCAAACACTGAAATTGTCTCATTTGGATTCATCAAGGCAGGTCATGCCTGCTCAACTTGGTGGACTTTTTAAAAAGGTCACCAAGTCAATGATGAAAATAAAATGGTACACATTGCATACCAAAACCTGGCTAAAGATTTTGACTTATTTCCCCTCTCAGACATAGTAGAACAAGCTAAATACACTGAGAATAAACCCCTATGTCACCTATTGGATTGTCAAATGGCTCACAGATAAGATGCAGGAAATCAAAATAAGGGAAATTAGCTCCACAAAGAGATCAATCACCATTCACCCCATGGTTCTGTGATGGAACCTCTCCTTGTTGGAATCTACTTTTCTGAAGTAAAAGCCAATACCAAAGGTCTTTGGCTGCCTACGTTTGCAGATGAATGCAAGCTAGGGGCAGTCACTGAATCCCTACATGACCTGCAGGAAAGTTTGTCCCAAATAAATAACTGGTGCCAAAATCATGGACTGAAATTAAATGCCAAAAAAAATACAATATTATATCCTCTGGGAAGTAATCTAATAATAATAAGAATAAAAGTGGCTAGGTACTTAAATTTGCCATGAACAGACTGGAATAATATAGATTCAACAACATTAGTAGGGAAATTATTTACAAAGTATGTTCAGGAACAACAATAGCTTCAGATTGTAAAAAAAAAAGCCTAGCAGGGAAAAGAACACACTAGACATTGTTTTCATGAAGAAATTATGTTTGTTCATATCATGTTTTACCACCGTCAGTGTGCAGTGATCATGGGGTTATAAATGTTAACTTGTTGCTAGATAATTTTGCCAAACCAACCAATGCACACATTATTAATTACAGATTATATGGAAGCAAAACAGTCACTATGTAAAACTAATTGAAGTGATGCATTCAGTTTAAAAACTGCAGAATGAATGTGGCAAGTTTTTAAAGACAAATTGTTTAAATAAAAACAATCGTAAAAATGTATAACATCAGGATCTAGGCACACAACATCAAGTGGATATATTTCCATAAATACAAAATACTCCATTAAGGTGAGAGCTAAAACATATAAGAACTGGAAAAGAGATCGAACCCATGGCTTCGAAAACTGAAATAAACAAGCTGGCCAGACAAATTAAATATAAACTGAGACAAGATCAAGATTAATTTGAAGAAACTGCCTGTAAAAATAATGAGCATAATAGTACCACATTTTATAGATACATACGATCTGGGAGGAGTAAAGACATACAAGCTAATAAACTGTTTGGATTTGAAAATGTATTCTCAGACACAACAGATTATGCAGAGCAGTTTGGCTCCATAAATTGTCCTAGTAACATCTAGGTACCCACAGATTTTGAAATCAAATTATATTATATTGAAAAAGAACTGTGCAAACTGGACCCAAACAGAGCAAAGGGAAGAGAAGGAATTAATAATAATGACCTAGGGCCACTTTGGCATGAACTTACACTGACATTATATCAAAAGGTATAGGTTATTGCAAGCACATAAAGGGAAATTGGCTAGGCTTCAAATGGCCTGCAAGGGCAACTAGCCTTATACCTATGAACCTGTCAATAATGCAAACAGCAAGTGGCCAAGCACTGTTCCTTGGGGTACTGAAATACTGAGTGTACCTCTATCAGAGAGGCTATTGTTGTTGTATACCTGGAAAGTTCTGTTTTCAGGATAACTTTACACTACTGGATATTATTTAATTTGAAACTGTATCTGTTTAGTTTGTTGAACAGAAGTGTATGCTTCATTGTCTGTTTCTTAAAATAATAGATATTTTTCTTTTTTTTCTTTTTATTATGTTTGCACTTATTTTATTAAACCAGAATAAAAAAAAAATAACTGCAAAGTGAGGGCATACGCAAGGTTCAAACCCTGCTTGATTTAACTATAAAACATATATTGTTAACTCTTTTTTTTGCCCAAAGAAATTTTATTGCTCAATTTCAAATAAAAAAATTCAATTCAAAATATAAACAATAATAGCAATGGAACAATAGATTTGCAAAGAATAAACAAAACTAACTATATACAATATATACAAAGACCTGAATTCAAAGATTGAAATAGCAAATACTCAACCAAGAGAGTCTTATTTTTCTCACTTATCATATTTACTTTAGTTCTTTTAACATCTGAGATAAGGTTCTGTTGATAAAGGTTAATAAGAGTGATCACTTTCAACCAACAATTATTGGTAAATGGCTTAGGATAAATTCTTTTTTCTTTAACTTTAGATTCTCTAACGGCTGTCTCTTTTAAAAATGTTAAAACACTTTAAAAGATGGTGAATTGGTCGATCTCCATTCTTTAGTAATTCATTTCACAACTTCAAGGATAGTCCATAGAAAAAAAAATGTCACATTTCAAATCATAAATATTAGGTATATTAAATATATTTTTAACTCTTAGACTGCAAAATGCACAAAACAGGATCAATTTGATGCTAAAAATATGGTCAAAATGAAATGAATAACAAAATCTGAAGTATTCCTTAATTCATGCTTGCTCCCAGCTTTCATTACCCAGTAAAATCGTTTACAGGCAGTTTTAGAGGATTATCAGTTCACCTAAAGCATATCAGTATGCAGTGGAAGGAAACTGGTCGACCTGCTTAAAACATCATTCACAGAAGGCAACTCAGTTGAAATTTGACCTGGAGAAGCAAGCTTTTGTTGTGTTGTGAGGAAGGAAGACCAACCACTGTATACCCATTGTGCTATCTTAAAACTCAGTCAGTACATTAGAAATGCCACTATTATTTTCACAAAGTGATAAGACAATATAAGTCCAGAAAGATAAAGTCCCCAAAGCATTATGTATCATTGTTAATTAATCAAAGGTATCTTGAATTAGCCCTTCATTTATAGTGTCTCATCAGAGCTATTATTAAGTTGCTTGGCACTCTTGGTAATGCCCATATTTTGCATCTCTCTTTGTGAATCATGAAAAAAAAAAAGTCCTCAATTGAAACTTGAGGGGAAAAAAATGCAAGCAGGCATTTTGTGTCTCTTATTCCCCTTAGCAAGGAACATTGATAAACTGTATGAAGGAGCTCCTTGCCGTAGTTTCAAAAGAAGCCAAAAACTGCTGCAGATGGTTTTGTTAAATAGTAGTGAGAAGCTCCTTGCTATAAGTAAGAGGCTGGCGATCATTTAACTAGCCACTATCACAAAATTATTTTTTCTAAATACCTTTACTAACTCAGTTACTCATACAGGGACCAAACAACAACTAGATTAAAGCACTGATCGTAACAACTAACTGCCACCCTTCTCATCCAGTGTTGTTCTGTGTCTCATTATAAGGTCATCCTCAATGGATTCTAAAAAAATGTGGTACCATTAGTGGTCTGGTTGTAATTATGCACATATTAAGATTTTTGCCAAATTTTATATAATAAATTATGGATGCATACTACCTGCATGGAAAATAAGTTTTACTTGTACTTTAAAAAAATAGTTTCTAATTTTTATTCATCAGCTTTTTTTCATGTCTTATTACTATTCACAGTATCCCTTTATTTTGAATGATGACTTTTGGTAGACCACCACAATCAACAGACAGAGAACCATATTCATTAAACTACCATAAAATAACATAGTACTGAATAAATCTACCCTATTTTGGTCTGCTTATCTCATCTATGCATCTGTGTTTGTCTAGATGTCTTCCTTGTTCCATCCTACATAACCCATTGCACATATCCTATAGCACATTGCACATATACTACATAATCCACTGCAAATATCCTATAACCCACTGCACATATCCTATAACCCACTGGAAATATCCTATAACACACTGCGCATATCCTATAACACACTGCACATATCCTATAACCCACTGCACATATCCTACATAACCCACTGCACATATCCTGTGCATTTCTCATTACAGTTATCTATTTTATGGGTCACCACCTTCTTGCTGGCCACATATTTGTCAAAGCAAAACTGTTGTGAAGTCTGAGTTAGTACATCCAGAGGTGACAAGACATTGGGTAAGCATGCTACCTAAAAATACACTGTTTTGAAGTATTCTGTCATGTTTTGATGATGCCATCATTGATCATTGGGGACTGATGGAGGAGCAACAATCAAGCAAAGTGCTGCTGATGAGTTGTCCTGCAAAGACAATTAATTACCTTTACTGCTCAGTCACACTGGCACCATCCTTGGAGTTAAAGGCTGATACTAGGTGGTTGATCTGGTATACCATATATAACCTAGACACACTAGACACAACAGCTCCTGCTACATGCAACCTACTGGTAAAAGACCCTGTGGAGAAACTGGGTGTATTTACAGTTGCACTTGAAAAGAATGAGGGAGGGAGTTTGTTTAATGTGCAAAAAAAATATATTAAATAAAAACTTATTTTATTTGCATAAGATATCTATGTTACCAGTAGGTTCCATTTTTTTTTTTGCAAAGGTGGTTCAGGTCTTTAATATGGGTGTTCATGAGCCCAGTTTTCCAAATGTGAAGCTGGCCACTCACGACATAGTCTTTAATGGTGTTATATGCTAAAACAAGGTACCTCTCAGAGAAGTCTGTAGGAGACTGAATAAGAACAGGATTTTAAGGCACTCAGAATAGGAAATGGGTCTCTGGACCTTAATCTTCCTAGTAAGGAAAGATTGTTTCTTTCAGGTTAAACTACGTACACCTGGACAGAAACATGCCAGATAGAACATTGTATTCAATAATCGGTCTAACTGAGGGATGAGTACAGCATCACGATAACATAATTGGACTTGGAAGAGATACCTTTGGAAATCAGCTGGGTAATGTAAAAGCATTTTAATGATGTTATAGCAGTGATTTTTTTTAGGTCTAGACTTAATTACTCATTAACGGGTTATTAAAAACATAAATAAATGCAGCATAGTATGTTTGCAGTAATTCTTTCTTTCATAAGAAGTATCTGTTTTTTTAATTCATTTGTATTTTGATTGTACTACACACATTGAGTTGAACCTGCATAACAGTTTTAAAGTAATGCCTATTATATGATTATAAAAAAAGACATCACTACCTTGGTTAGACCAGTAAGCAACACATATGCCAAAGTCAATCCAAATAGAAATTGGAGTAAATGAATTTATTGGGCTCATTAAGCAGCTTTAATTGCTTGGGTTAGTATGGAATTCTGTTGCTAATGCAATAATTTTGAAGTAGTAATGCAGCTGAAATTAGAATACTAATGTCAAAAAACCTAATGACATATTTAAGGAAAATATATTGGTTTTGTACACCCCACATCATATATACATGTTTGTTGAGTTTATTATTTAGTCTGTAAATGCAGGCTCTACTACTATGATTGGTGTCTGATGTCTGATAATATTAGCAGAATAATTTGTGGAAAAGTAACTGTTAGATTAATAACATTAGATTTTAATTAACAGCCTGGTATTATTTTAGTAACACTCATTGCTAATTCCTTCATTTTTTATTAATTGTAATTTATGTTGCACCATGAGTGAAGCTTCCTGTCCTCATGACCTAAAATATTTTCAGCATTTTGTAAAAGTTCTAATCAAACTTTCATGAAAGCATTCATTATTTTGCCATTACTGAAACTCTGATAGCTTGTTTTATTCAGATTTAGGTGTTGAACACAGACTGCAGTTCAACAGAGATGCGCAAGATGAATGTGATTGAGAATGAAACGTCTTAAAGTCACAACAGAAATGTGCGGAATCCAGCAATATTTATCCCATGTTGCATGATTCAATCAAGACAGTACAGACAAAAAAATGCTAAAACAGTGAACTGTATGGTATGCAGTACTGAAAATTCAGTATGTTAACAATCAGTCACTCCTCTGTGCATACAGTGTTTGTACAATGTGTTATTTAAACACTGTAAAGTACTTCCCTTTAACAGCTGGTTGATGACAGATTTTTATGGGTAATGCCAACAGTGACAATGTGTCTGGACATCAGATAGGAAATGTATCACCAGAATAAGCAGTGAGTTTGTATACATTGTGCAAACCACCAGGGAGAGCACATGTGACCTACTCATGGCAGTACACCGTACACCTCACCAGTCACCATTTTCATTGTCCATGTTGTGTCCATCACTAACAGTAGGCAGCTGGGCTGTCACTGTTATATGCACTGTGAACAGCAGCACAGCTGATCCACCTAAGTCAGAGGTTACTTGCCATGCTTTGTATACTAGCAATGGAATGTGGTGTGGCTGTCCATGGTCAGTGTGCTTCAAGCTTTAGCAAATGGGGATGTTGGGGATGTCAGTATTTTATTCAGTGTGGAACAGCACCAAAATAGTCTGGCATGCTCTTGATGTCACGCAAAAAGACATAAGTAGGGCAAGGTGGATAGGGCTGCTTTCCCTGGCATTTGGTTGCAGGGGATGCCAGCAGGAGAAATATAATAACAAAGATTTATTTAAACATTTAAGACATTGTAGTTTAGATGATTATTCCAGTGTAGCATGGCAAGAAGGGTCTCAAACAATCACTGACTTCTATGTATTACTGAACTTGTTTATGGATGGTTTGTTTAGTAATCACTCCCAAGGGATCTTGGAACATGATTTACCCATACTAATTAGAGGCACTTATCCCAATATGAATGAGCAAATGGTAAAGCAAGCCTTATCTAAAATAAATCCAAATTCAGCAGAGGGACCGGATGGTCATACCGGATATTTCTTAAAATGAATATCTCAAAAGTTGATTCCATGTTTAACTTGCTTGTTCCAAAAATCATTCAAGGAAACATTTATTCCTGAACTGTGGAAGGAAGGTATAAACTGTTCCCATGTTGAAAAGTAAACCAGGATATATGGTATAGAACTATTGACCTATTAGTTTGACTTGCATATTGGGTAAGTGCTTTGAGTCCTGTAAGCAAGTTCTGGACTTTAGGTCTGATATATATCAACATGGATTCCTTTTAGAGAGGTCATATGTCATTAATTTGATAAGTTTTTATGAGCAAATTGTTAGCTCGTTGTATAACTCATGCTATGTTGTATTTTTGGATCTAGCTAAGGCTTTTGACTCCATCCCCATGAAACAGTTATAAAGAGTTTAATGGGAACCAATAACTGTTTATGTAGCTAAATGGGTAGCTAAATGGCTGCTGGGTAGAACCTACAGAGTGAGAATTACAAATTCCTATTCCAACCACAGATTGACGCCCAGGGGAGTACCTCAGGGCTGAGTCTTGGGGCTACTCTTATTTGGTCTAGTGATGTTAGAATGTTCAAAATCTAACTCAGTATGATTAAGTAAGTTTGCCAATAATAAGATAGGGCAAGGCAGTAACTAATACTAGCAATTGGTATCTGTTGCAATCTTAGTTGGATAACCTATATTAATGGATAACAACTAAAGGTATGAGATTTAACAAGAGTAAATATACCTGTTTATATTTTGGGCATGAGAATATCCTTATGACCTTGATACTCATATTTGTGTTTCTTCTAAGGTAATGAACATGAGAGATCTAGGTATCATGATAGACACAAATCTTAGGAAATGTTATTGTCTTATGAGCAATGTACTTCAATGTTTCTCAAGCAGAAATAGTCAGGTGTTATTAAAGATCTAGTAAACAAGTACAAGATGACTTATGGAGTATGAGGGGACCTTTATGTGTATTAAATGTTTTGTAACTGAAGAAGTTAGAATGGATTCAGAAAACCTTTACCAGACAGATAGATGGCTGCCAAAATTTATACTATAAAGAAAGACTGGATTATTTGTCTTTGTATTCTTTGGCTTAGCTAAATCTAAGAGGTGACATTGTTATGATATATAGATGCCGCCAGGACAAATTATTGACTGCCATACTTTATTGATCATGGTATTGGTACAATGAATAACAATTTAGATGTAAGAATTCCTATTTCCATTTCAAAGTTAACAAGATCTTTGATTCATGTTAGGTCAAGAAAGATGTATGATTCATTACCTAGACGTGTAAGCTTTGTAAATGATTTAGCAACATTTTACCGGACATTATATAACTGGTTTTCTACAATTGTATGTTCTCCACTGATTTCTATTACGCACAAAGCTGTATCTGTTTTGTGAAATCAGGTGATACAACGTATCAGCCTGTGCTGTGTGTCATCTGTAAAGCCATTGTGCTGAATACTTTATATAATTATTCATGGGTTTTAATGAGGGCTTACTTCCTCTCAGATAATTTCACCTTTGTCATGTTCATGATCTCTGTATACACAGACTGCTAATGCTATGTAGTCTGGTCCTGCACTGACTAAACATGATAAAATAAGTATGAGCTGAGGAAAAAGTCAGTGAATAGTACCATGGATGCTAGTGATAAAAAGTGTTTAATGTTGTAAAGGACAAATATAATTTTGCCAAGACTATGTAAGCTAGTTTTCTCTTGTCTAAGGAATGTACCCAAGTATGTTTAATGCTATTTCTATGAACTACAACTTGTGAGTTCTTTAACTATTGACTGTTCTTTTTCAGTTTGTTATATCTGTCAAAAATTTGTACTATGCATACGTTCATACTGTATTAAATGAAGTTCTGAATTATTACTTAGTTAATATGTTCTTCAGTATTAGGTTTAGTAATAACTTGTATTTAACTTTAACAATATTATGTCAATGTGGAGCTTTTCCCCACTGAAAATGGGATATTATCCCAGTCAGACTTTCCCAATAAACACATATCAAACAAATAAATACTCCTTTAGTAAAGCTGAGAATCCTGTGTGATAGCACTGTTGCACACTTCTTCACAGTTTACACATGGGAGTAATACTTTGAAGTGTGTTTTTGATACTTCAACTGAAAAACAAGTGAGCTTTCTTCTTACAAAAAATGGCTGAGGTAGATAGATTCTCTAATGAATGACTGCAGCGTGGAGTGGGACAGGCACTGTGCTTAGCAGTGGGATTGGAGGTAGGACAGATTGGAAAGGGGCTGGATGATATAAAATAGTATATATCTATGTCACTGTAGGCATTAGGATCCCTTGCTGCAGTTCTATCCCCATAGTACAGCACATCTGGCTGACTATCTAAGGCAAGACAGTACTAAAATGCATTTAGAAAGTACTGTTGCTATGACTGCCATATTCCCAGCAGAAATCAGAGTGCTTTGATACAGATAGTGTACTAGTTTAGAGATGGGTTATACTGACTGTGTACTACTGTGGAATGCTGATATACGTCAGTGAATTAGTTTAGATTGTGGTTATTCTGACTGTACTAGTCTATAGTGCCCGGATACAGACAGTGTACTAGTTTGGATTGTGGTCATTCTGACTGTACTAGTGCAGAATGCTGTGATACCGACCTTGTCCTCGTTCAGACTGGAGTTATACGGAGAGTGTATAACTGCAAAATACCATTAATATGATAGTGTATTACTGCAGAATACTATTAAAATGAGTGCATGACTGCGGAACACTATTATACTGACTTGCACCACTGAAGAAAACTATTAAACTGACAGAGTATCACTGCAGATTACTATTATACTGACAGTGTACTATTGCAGAATACTGTTAAACTGACAGTGAACCACTACAGAATACTGTTATACTGATGGTATACCACTCCAGAATAATATTGTATTGACAGAGTTTCACTGTAGAATACTATTATATTAATGGTGTACCACAGCAGAATACTATTATACTGACAGCATACCACTGCAGAATACTATTATACTGATAGCGTACCACTGCAGAACACTACTACACTGATGGCACACCACTGCAGAATGCTACTACACTGATGGCACACCACTAGAGAATACTACAATACTGATAGCGCACCACTGCAGAATACTACTGTACTGATGGCACACCACTGCAGAATACTACTATACTGATGGCGTACCACTGAAGAATACTATTATACTGATGGTGTATAACTGCAGAATACTATTATACTGAGAGTGTACCACTGCAGAATACTACTATACTTACAGACTATCACTGCAGAATACCATTATATAGACAGTATACCACTGCAGAATACTGTTAAACTGACAGTGAACCACTACAAAATACAATTACACAGACAGTGTGCCACTGCAGAATACTATTATACTGATGGTGTACCACTACAGAATACTAATATATTGACAGTGTACCACTACAGAATATTATTACACTGACAGTGTAGCACTGCAGAATACTATTATACTGACAGCGTACCACTGCAGAATACTACTATACTGATGGCACACCACTGCAGAACACTACTATACTGATGGCGTACCATTGAAGAATACTACTATACTGATCGCGTACCAATGAACAATAATATTATACTGACAGTGTACCACTGCAGAATACTGTTATACTGATGGTGTACCACTGCAGAATACTATTATACTGATGGTGCACCACTGTAGTATACTACTATACTGATGGCACACCCCTGCAGAACACTACTATACTGATGGCATACCACTGACAAATAATACTATACTGATGGCGTACCACTGAAGAATACTATTATACTGGCAGTGTACCAGTGCAGAATACTGTTATACTGATGGTGTGCCACTACAGAATACTATTATACTGACATACTGACAGAGTACTACTGCATAATACTAGTATACTGATGGTGTACCATTGCAGAATGCAATTATACTGACAGCATACCACAGTAGAATACTACTATACTGATGGCACACCACTGCAGAATACTACTATACTGATGGCACACCACTGCCGAATACTACTATACTGATGGCGTACCACTGAAGAATACTACTATACTGATGGTGTACCACTGAATTTATTTATTATTTATTTATTTATTTAAATTTGTTGACCAGGAGTGTCCGACTGGACGTGGGTCCATTTTCAGCGGAGGCCCGGGGAGAAAAGCTCTACAGTAAAATAAACAGACAGTAGTTACATTTGATTACATAGCGATTAACAATTTAACATAGAAATTACTTACAACATATTTACAGATGAAGAACATAGTACATCAGTAGACAACTAGAATCTTTATCTGTGAAGTACATAACAGGCATTAACAAATGTAACAATGAGAAGTTCCTGCTGTATAATAAGTACTAGGCTTATGAGCATCTGAGCTTGCTATCATCAAGGTAGTTAGTGGAGGTGAAAGAAAGGTAGTAGTTGGATGGGGTGGATGATATTAGAGTGGGAGTTGCAAGGGCATAGCCAGCATGTTTTTAGGTGCACTTTTAATAAAGTTTTGAAGTTGGTGCATGATGGTACGGAGGTAATTGTGGGTGGGAGTGAGTTCCATAATTTGGCTATGGCGCAAGAGAATAGTGCTTCACCAGCAGAGTTATTGGCTTTAGTGATCTGCAAGTGATTTTTGTTGCTGGATCTTAGTGGTCTGGTGGTGCAATAGGGTTGGAGTAGATTCTGGAGGGATGGGACATTCAGTGGATGGTTTACTAGTTTGTGGGCGAATGAGAGTTGATACCACTGAAGGAGGTGAGGGAGTTCAAGCCAGCCCAGTTCAGCAAGTGAGAGACAGTGGTGACTATGGTAGGATGCCCCTGTGGCGAATTTGGCGATTTTGTTGTAGCAGGTCTCTAAGCTTGTTTAGATCACATTGCCTTAGATTGGTATATACTGGAGAGGCATAAAGTAGGGTGGAGATAAGGTGGGAATTTGCTATTGAAATCTTTGCTGCTTTGGTGAGAAATTGTTTATTTCTGTATAATGCTCCTAGTTTTTTGTGGACTTTTTTTATGGTCATGGATATGTGAATGTCAAATTTTAGTTTGCTGTCTATTTCCACTCCTAGCAATTTGGTGTGTTCAGTTGGGTATATAGTGGTGTTGTCTTTTGCTGTGATGTTAAAGTGAGAGTTATTTTGAGTATGTTTGGTGGGTTGGAAGATGAGTAGTTTAGTTTTGTTTGGGTTGAGTATTAATTGGGCATCGGATAACCATGTTTCAACAGAGGAAAAGGCTTCCTGTGTGACTTTTTGCAGTTTGGGTAGGGACTGGGCTAAGCAGATGATGGTTGAGTCATCTGCGTATTGGATGAGTGTGCCATGTTTGGTGGCAGAGGCTAGATTATTGGTGTAAACAGAGAAAAGTAGGGGTCCAAGGATGGATCCTTGGGGAACCCCTATGGAGACAGGTAGTTGGGGAGATATGTCATTCTGCCATACAACGGATTGTTGGCGGTCAGACAGGTAACTCAAACCAGTCGGTGACTGATTGTGAGAAGGATAGGTTATTGAGGACAGAGATAAGTTCTTTGTTTGGGACCATGTCAAATGCTTTAGATAGGTCTAGGAAAGTAGCAGAGGAGAGATAGCCATTGTTTTTATGCTGAAGGATAGTGTTAGTAAAGGAGAGTAAGGCAGTGGTGGTGCTATGGTTTGGTCGGAAACCATGCTGAGTACTGGAAAGGAGGTTGTTAGTAAGGAGGTAGTGTGAGACCTGAGAGTGTATGCATCTCTCTAGTATTTTGGAGAGTGGAGTGAGAATAGCTATGGGGCAGTAATTGGTTAGTTCTGCAGAGGGTCCGCCTTTGTGGAGGGGAATTATATGTGAGACTTTCCACAATGTGGGAACGTAACTTTCTGACAGAGATTGATTAATCAAGATGGATACTGGGTAGGCCAGAGCATCAGCTGCGATTTGAAGGTATTCACTTGGGAGGTTGTCTGCTGCTAATTTGGTGGGTTTAAGTTTAGTTAAGAGTTTTTTTATGTTGGCGGTAGGTACAGGAGAAAAAGAGAAGGCAGTGGGGAGATTACTAGTTGAAGGTGTGGGTTGGAGGTGAGGGGGGTTGTGTTGTTTAGCTAGTGATAGTATGGTTTGGGTTACGTGTGTGTTGAATGAGGTAGCAATATTTTCTGAGGAGTGAGGGATGTTAGGAGGAGGGGTACTGACTTTACCTGGGTGGAGGATGGAGTTTATGGAGGACCAAAATTGTTTGGGGCTGTGTTGTGAGGAGTCTAGGGCAGACTGGTAGTATTGGAATTTGTCCCGTTTTATTAGCTTTTTGACTCTATTGCGTAGTTCTAGGAATTTCTGTCTAGCTGCGGGGGTTTTGGTTTTGCGCCAGTGCTCCCAGGCTTTATCCCTGTTTTTCATTTCTGACTTAGTGGTTTTCTGTAGCCATGGGGAGGGTTGTGCTTGGTTCTGGAAAATCTTATGGGGGCATGGTAATTAAGGATGTTCAGGAAGGTAGTATTAAAAAAATTCAACTGCGTCATCTAGACTGAGGTACTTTAGAGCATGCCAGTTACATTCTTTGAGGGATGAGATGAATGTGAGTGGGTTAAAGTTTATTTTTTTTTCGTATTTGACGATAGATGACAGGTTTAGCTTGGTACAGGTATTTTTTGAGTAGGAATGTTGGGGAGTGATCACTGAGGCTATCTGATAAGCAGCCTGTTATATATGACTGGGGGTCTTACTGACTAGTATCCAATCCAGGGTAGTGTGCTTGCTGGAGTTTTTATTTATCCTTGTTGGTGACTGGACTAGTTGGGTAAAGCCATGAAGGTGTACATGATGGGTTGGATTGTTGCCAGAACAGGATTGCCAGTCAATATTGAAATCACCTAAGATGATAGTTTCTTGGGGGAGATGGTGGGTAGACCAGCTGAGGAGGTTTTCTAATGGAGGGATGTTTTGGCCAGGTGGGAAGTAGCATCCAATTATGTTGATGGTTTTGTTTTGGTTAATTTTGAGGTTGGTATATATTATTTCTTCATTCCCTATTTGTGGAGCTGATGATTTTAAGTACTGGATGTTTAGATGCTGTTTAAATATTATAGCTACACCACCTCCTTTTTTGTTTAGCCGGACTACTCTTAGTATGCCGTAACCTGTAGGGAGTATTTGCTCACTGGTAATGTGAGGTTTTAGCCAGGTTCTGTCAGGATGACTATATCTGGGGAGTATAAGTCTATAGTGGCATGGAGTTCATGGACTTTGTTGGATATACTTCTAATATTTAGGCTTAGAAGAAGGAAGTCACTTGGCTTTCTATTGGCTGTAATATGGGAGAAGTTGTGGTTTCTAGTCTGATTACGAGGATTGGGGTTGGAGATGGTAGGGCCAGGGTTGGGGTGGATGTCTCCACTTAGGGCTAGTTTTGATATGCATGAGATTATTAGTTTTCTCAGTTTTTGAATGTGTTTGTTTATAAGGGAAACTTTATATAATGAAGAATGCTATTATATTGACAGTGTATTAGTGCTGAATGCGCTACTGTGGAATGCTTCTATACTGACTGTACTTGTTTGGCTTTTAGTTACACTGACAGTGTACTAGTGCAGAATGGTGTGATCTTGACAATGTACTAATGATGTGTTACTACCGAATACTGTTATGTTGCTAATGTACAAGTTTAAAAGTAAAATTATACTGACGGTGTACTATTTTGGAGTGTGGTTATACTGACAGTGTAGTAGTGCAGAGTACTATTATACTGACATTTTGTTAGCTTCGAGTTATACTGACATTCTACTAGTGCAGAATGGTGTTAGACTGAGTGTACTAACACCATATTTCATTGGTGTATACAGTGCAACACATCCAGTTAGATGACCAAAAACGTTTCTGAAATTGCTGAAGATGATCCAAGCTGTCTGCCTACCTTTTAGTACATATGCAGTGGTGTGCATGTGTAGGAGAAATAGGCTTGTAGAATTCCCCCGTACATGGCAGGACTGCTAAAGCAGGCCTAATTTGCATAATCTCAATTTACTGCACCTGTGTGTAGTTTATAACAGTTGTTGTCACTCTGAGTGTGGAACTGTCAGGTCTGTGTAATCCATGTGTGGAAGGCAATGGAGCCAATACCCTATGAATCATGATTACAGAACATAGCTGTATTATTCATGACAATTGGACAATGCTGTCATACTGTGTCATGCTGATATGTCTCATGAGTGTACAACAATACTGCTAAACTTTGCCAAGTTTGTATGACTCATGTTTTAAGGACAATACTGTCAAACTCCTGATATTCATAACTGCAGGCCAATGCTGTCAAACTTTTCCATGTTCCTATGGTTCAAAACTATAGAACTAGGCTTACAAACTCTGTCAAGCTTGTTGGTTCATTTGTGCATGTCAGCACTGCCAAACTGTGCCAAGCTTACTTAATGCCCTGCTTGCAGTGTTTGGCTGGCCATGAACATTGCTGCAGTACTACAAATACACGCACACACACACACACACACACACACACACACACACACACACACACACACACACACACATTGCATTTATACATGTTGATGCTTCCAGCAACTGCTGAGTTTTAAAAATCTGAATATACAGATGTAGTATTCTGCTGCCAATGTTATCCAGATGGAATATATTAATACTACTAAACTGTGCAAACCTGCATAATGCAACATGGACGTTAGAGCTAGGAAACTCACAGGGCACTGCAGGCTACACAGTACATAGTTATATGTATCTCATGCCAACTGGTACTATGTGACCAATAATGTAAATCCCAGCTTTTGTGATGCCACATGGACATGAGATCAGATACACTAATTACAGATGAATCACTATATGCATCACAGCCAATCTGTCCTTCTAGGCACAAAAAGCTACATGTTTGACAAGAGCATTAACCTTACCCTTCATAATTCTGTGCTCAGTGTAACTGCAACTCACATATTCTGCTTTATCTTTTTAGTAACATATAGTTTTATTTCTTTTTACCTTCAGCACTATGTGCAGTTGGTTTATCCATAATTTTCCCTGATATTATTTCTACAGTGTTTTAGCCTACACAATGTCTGTATATGAAGTTTTTTGCCAGCACTACTGTTCTTCTTGATTTAAGCAGTACTAATTGAGGATCATGGTGTGTTCTGTCATACTCTACAATGTTTCACTAATCTGTTTGGGCTGCTTTGGGCAATGATATGTTAAAATGTTATGTATCATTGTGAACATTTGTATTTTCATGGTATACTTTGACAATAGTTTTGCTATGTCTTATATTAGTCAACTTCTGAAAGACGTAATAATAGAAGTTTTAATTATGCTATTATTTCTTACAAGACGATTATCTAGTTGCAATGTTTTAAATACCAGGGCTATTGCAATGTTACCATGAACTTTTTCCGAAATAAAAAGTAACTTACTAAGAAATTTCACCTGTGTCAAAATAGTGTCCATTTCTGCAACTGGTTCAGAGTAATCAACAGCATTTATGAAAACAATGTTTCTTTAAGAAATAGTACAGCTGTACATGCTATTGATTTCATGTTAAATGATTTGATTGCTAATTGTATTTATAAATGTTTTCTTTGAAAAACCTATGTTTGGGTTTCCAAAAGTTAATCCATTCTAATTCTTGTTCTATCTATAGCTTTATGAAGACTCTAGATTATCTGGCATTGCCAAATAAACAGGCACACATATTGTCTTTATATGATGGCAAGGCAGGGGATCAAACAACCGACTACTGACTACTGCCTGTACCATTTACCTATTCACATATTACTGTAGGTGAACTCTTCTTATAGTTTCATAGTTTCATAGTATAGTACTAGGCTATCTGCCCTAGGGCATTTATAAGCCTAGCCAAAGTGTATGTGGCTTTCGCCACCCCATGTAATGATACAAAAGTGTACAATTTAAATTAAATTTAGTTTACTGTGCCTCTATCTAGCAATGACACAAAGATGACCCCCGGGGTAAACCTACAATCACCCATCCATTCGTCCAGATTTCTCTTGAAGAGAGTCAGTGAGGAGCTCTGCCTAACATGGACAGGTATCCTGTTCCAGAGTGCGGGAAACCTCTGGGTTATGAATCTGTCCCTCCAGCATGTCCTATTCATATTTGTGCTGAGGTTTAGATCTTTAGCTCTCGTGGCTCTGTTGGATTTGGATTTTTTGAGGTGGAGCATGTCCATTAATTCTGACTTGGACATGGCCTTGTACGTAAGGCACAGATCACCTCTGAGCAGGCAGTATGCTACTGAATAGAGCTGGAGCATTTTCAGTCTGGCAGCATATGACATATGCTGGAGACCCTTGATCCTCTTGGTAAGGTACTTTTGGGGTCTCTCCAGCTGCTGCAGGTGCCGGGTGAGGTACATACCAAATGGGGCATTGTACTCAATCATAGGCCTGATAAGGGAGGAATATAAGGGTACAATGACATCCTTTGATCTGGATGTGAATCCCTTCATGATAAGGTGGGCAAGGTAGAAGGTCTTTCTAACCACTTTGGCGACATGGGTGTCAAATGAGAGGTCATTGTCAACTTGGGTCCCCAGGTCTCTGATTACTTTTTCCGTACTTAATGGATTACCACCTATGTGGTAATTTGTGGGTACTTTGTTTTTTCCAAAGGGGATGACTATACATTTTTTGGCATTTAGTTTAAGGCCATGACTTTGGCACCAGTCGTCTGTTTCTGTAAGGCTCTTCTGGAGGATGCATGTGTCAGCTGGTCTGTCGACTATGGCACCTAGTTTGCAGTCATCTGCGAACTTTGTCAGCCACAACCCCCCTATGTTTGCCTGCACATCTGAGAAATAAATGCCAAATAAGAGGGGTCCCAAGACAGAGCCCTGTGGGACTCCACTTGTGACTGGCTTAGAGTCTGACATAGCACCAGCTATTCTGACTTAGTGGATTCTGTCCTTTAGCCAGTTTGCAACCCATCTTGTGACAAACGGGTTTACATTTAAGCTGTTGAGCTTGTCTATGATGCCTGAGTGGGATATTGTGTCGAAGGATTTTGCCAGATCCAGGTAGGCTGTATGAACTGCTTTGCCTTCATCGATGGCTCTAGTGACTGTTTCAAAAAAGTCCACCAGGTTTAAAAGACAGGATCTGCCTTTTAGAAAGCCGAACTGGGTAGGGTCAATTGTCTGTAGGTCCCTGATGTCTTTGTTTTTGAGTTCCATAATGATCCTTTCCATAGCTTTGCAAATCAGGCTGGTCAAGCTTATGGGGCGGTAGTTTCCAGGGTCTGTAGAGGTGCCATCTTTGTGGCGTGGGACCACTGTAGCTGTACGCCAGTGTTCAGGGATGTATCCTGTAGCAAGGCTAAGATTAAACAGCGTTCTTATGTGTGGGTTTAGCTCCTCTAGGAGTTCACATAGCATGCAACCCGGGACACCATCAGGTCCCATGGATGCTGTATTTTTAGCTTTGCTGAGGGCAGCTCTCACCTGGACATCTGAGATTTCAGGGAGTTTGCATTCAGCTGAGATATTTATTTCGTCTTTTGGGGGAGAGGGAGGGGAGAAATTTGCAATGAACCTGTCTGCCAGTATGTTGGCAATATCTGTGGGTTCAGTGTATTTTTTGCCGTTATGAACTAACTCTGCGCATATCTGAGGGTTTCCGCCCAGGTTCCTAACATAACTGAAGAAGGCCTTGTGATTATCTTTAGTGTCCTTAGCGATTTTTCTCTCGAAGTTGGCCTTTGATGATTTTATTAGCAAACGTAGTTTTTTGCTAGTGCTGATCAGGGATGCCTTCCCTTTATGGGATTTTGCTCTGTCTTGCAGTAGCTTCCTTCTCTTGTTATAAAGTTTGTTTATGGCTGGGGTCCACCAGATAGGATGCCTGCCTTTGGTGGAAAGGGTCTTGGTTTTATTTGGGATTGCATGATCCATGCATTCTTGGAGATGCCCGTAGAAAGCATTTGTGAAGGATTCAGCAGTGTGGGATGTGGTTTCCACTGGCCCAGGGGGCTTGACGGATACCATTTCAGTCCTAAGGAATGTAAAGTCGGCTTTATGTCTTATGTAAAAACGACTGTATACTCAACAGTATTATACAGACAGCATATTATAACAACATTGATGTAGAGCTGTCAATGCCTTTGGAAAAAAGACTGCAGTTTTCTACCTCACTCAACTCGTGGAGATGTTCTTAATCAGTCTCACCATTTTTATATGTACTCTTAAGAAATGAGTGATCATCACAAGTTATGACAATTCTTTCCACTAAATCCATATGTTGGACTCTCATTGAAGGAGTCCCTTGAGTGAGCCAGCTGTGAACAAGACTGGAGTGGTTCCTAATGAAGTGGTCCATCATCACTGAATCCGCAGTTTGAGGAATGGGTTTTTTTGGGGGTTTCAACAATTTTCAGGCTGTTTAGACAAAGTGAAACAATCAAGACTATATCTGCCTGTCTGTGGAATAAGTCCATGTTTAGAGGTATTGGGCATGCATCACCTCTTTAACACCTTAATGTAGTGTATTTCTATTTTTATCTTATTTAGTTATGTATTTATTTTGCTGTTTACTAAGTTGACCTGAACCAGTTCTAAGCTAAATGCGCACATGATTTTGACATGGTTTGTTCAGGAATGAAGCCAGTAAGCTGGCACAATCTTTAGACAGACACCTTTCTCATTTTATTTCCCATTTGAAGGCAGTCGGTAAGCTTCCTCATCATCAGATGGGCTTATCTTTGAGAAATGGCTGCTTTAGTTGTTGACATTTGAGACTGTCTGGAAATGTCTTGGACCTTCAGATTGAAGTTGGAAATTCTTTTTTAGACACCAGATTGCCCTTTGCTGATCTTCTGCTTGGTGAGTAAACAGAGTTTGTAAAGACTAATTATTCTTTTGTAGGGCCAAAATGGTTTCCTATGGTGCAACCATGCTTGCTTGCTTGCATGGCTGCAGTTCTAGGACACTTGCTTTGTTGAATACCTAGAGTGCTTTCTTGCTACTCTTAACTGGTTTATTAGTGACCATGAATGCCCTGCAGTAGTGCCTGTCTTGCCTTTTCCCTAGTTTATACAGTTTATTTCAGGAAGAATTCTTTCCTTCTGCTTTATTACAACTTTAGAAAAAGTGTGTGTGTGTGTGTGTGTGTGTGTGTGTGTGTGTGTGTGTGTGTGTGTGTGTGTGTGTGTGTGTGTGTGTGTGTGTGTGTGTGTGTGTGTGTGTGTGTGTGTCTATAGAGTATAGAGAAACTCTCTTCTTAATTCCTGACAATTCCATCAAATATAACAATGTTATATTGAAACACATTGTTCAAATCTAACTGCAGCAAGCATATAAAGCACAACAGTCCAACTCTGTTTAATATTGTAATCAAACCCCATATGTTTTCATCATTCTTATGACTAGGCAGCACAAGAAGCAAACTAAAATGGTTTTAGTTTAGGATGGTAAATATAAGCTCAGAACTGCTTTCTGGTATTGCAATGAATGAAGGCACAAAGGAAGTGAGAGCACAAAATACTCAGTGCAGTACATCCCAGTCCTAGTCACATTCCTTAGTATCAGTACATGCCAGTCCTAGTCATATTCCTTAGTTTCAGTACATGCCAGTCGTGGTCACATTCCTTAGTCTCAGTAGATGCCAGTTGTGGTCACATTCCTTAGTCTCAGTACATATCAGTCCTAGTCACATTCCTTAGTCTCAGTATACATGCCAGTCCTGGTCACTGCTTCGTCTCAGTACATGCCAGTCCTAGTCACAATCCTTAGTCTCTGTACTATTCTGAACAGTGTTTTCAAGCTAGCAAACAGATTAAAAAAAGACTTTACTTTTTCTGTGGCAAAAACACCTAAAAACTCTTTGTCAGTGAATAGTATAAAGAAAGCTAACATAAAATGTATCGTACTTTTGTGGAGATGCTGTTTGTTTTTCTGTAGAAAATCGTATTAGATTGTATGATGAAATACTATCTTATATACACAACAATTCTAATCAAGTAACTGAATGTCATCTTAAAAATATAGATGGTCCTATTAATCAAAATTCAAACAGAATCCTAATTCACAAAATATTTATTATCTTAATTTAATAATTGTATCAAATAACTGACAACTTTGAATGATTGGCAAATCAATATCTTCACAAATTATTGCCTTTGCACTCATCTGATAATAAAAAATATATACCAATCAAATTAAGAATTTTATTGCACTGATTTGATATCCCTTGAATGATACTCATTTCCCTGTCATATAAGTTGTATTCAAGAAATCTAAAAATGAAGGAGTAATTGAATTTTTCCACTTCCCAGATGTTGTCTGGTGAGCCACTGTCAGATTTACCTAGGGAGTGATAAGTGACCTTTAACATTGCAAAATCATGCTGGACCATTAGGCAGATCAAATGTTTAGTTACGTCGAACCTGTCTGAGAAGAATGGTTGTATAGAGTTGAAATTGTGTTCAAATATTTTTTAACCTGCAACTTTCATGCAAAATGCTGCTAGTAAGTTTTTATTTCCATATGACAATAGAGACCACTGCATTTATATGTTTTACATATGTATTTTTCCTATCTTGAGTGGTATAAGGAATATTTCTCTATGCAAACATTTCCAGGTGGAAATTTTCCAACACAAAAATAAACTTTCATTTTTAGCTAAAATTTAGATCACAGTTTTCTCTGTCTCTGTTAGATTTGAACAGTGTGTTTCATTTACATAATCCCAATAGGAACTGATAAAACTGAATTTTATGTTGATACAATTTTGTATAACTGGGATAAAATTAAAGACATTAATATGGATTTTAGGAATTCTAGCAGCTTTGGATAACTCAGTATTTCTTATTCACTCATGTTTTCTATTTTGAAGATGAAAATTGCTCAATACTCTATCAATAACCAGTCCTCTGATTCTATATTAACTATTGAATCAGTTCAGAATGCATCATTTAAAGCAATTGACCTACCTGGAAATCCCTTTTCATTTAATGCTGACATTTATATGTACTTGTTCCCTTCTGGAAACGCCAACCCCAGTCTTCCCTTGTCTCCAACTGGGATCAGCCATGGGAGCATGTCGAAGAATAGGCTCTGCCTCTTTTTCACCCCTGGGATAAATGAGCTGACATAAATTATGCATTATGAATCTGGATACATGTGCTTAGGCCTGCCAGACTGGGAATAAGATACCTTTACAAGATAAATTACACAATAAAAAGCCCAACACGCAAGATTTCATTCCTGATGGAAGAGAGTACATGTATCCAGATTCACCACTGTGCTACAGTATTTGAAAGTTATTGGATCAGAGCCGTTCGTTGTTCTTTGGAAAAAAAAAAAAAAAAAAAAAATTTTGCTCCTGATGGATTTTTCAGCAAAGAATTTTGGAACCTGAACGTAATGATTTTCTTCTTCCAAAAAGGTGATTTCATGCAGTGAGCACTTCAGTCTGTGCTGCTTCTCATTCCATTGACAACCAAGTCCATGCCGTCTTTCTACTGGGCAAGGGAATAATGGAATCGATTGTTATCTGATGAAGTCATTGAATTTGACAAAAACACTGTTTTGTTTTACTGTGTGGATAAGGCGTTAATACTGTTTTAACATCGGTTTGGATTAAAGTTGGTCAACGGCTTTGTGGTTCCAGTGGTCGTGCTTTCATTTTGCCTATACGAACTGTTTTTTGATTTTCTTGTGCCTTTGGCGTATTTTTTGCTTTTGGAGTTACTGGTTATCAATGTTACAATTGCCTTGTGTACACAGACAACCCTCTCCTCCTTCCAACAAACTCTAATACATGTGAGAGATGCAGTTACACAGCTAAACTGGAGGCAGAGCTCTCTCAACCCAAGACTGGCACAGTCAGTCAGGAGGAAAAGGTAACCACCCACACCACAAATCCAGTCTCACATAGACCTATTGCATCTGCATACCCAACATATAAACACACAAAAACATACTCGGAGGCTCTAAATAAAAATCTGCCTAAACAGCAAAGACCTCCTAAGCAGATACCCAAGCAACAGCCACCCCTCAACAATACCCACAAATCACATATCTCACAAAATCAGTGTGCCTCACAGTCACAGCCCTTAAGGCCAAACAACACACCAAATACACTTGTTATAGGGGACTCCATTGTCCGGCACACTGACATCCCACTCACCAGACTGAACAAGGAGAAGGTCACTGTAAGCTGCCTGTCAGGTGCCAGGATCCGCCACATAACGCAAGCACTCAGGTCACTCCAAAGCAAGTACAAATATGACTCCGTCATTGTCCATGCTGGTGTGAATGACCTGAGATGTACCTTCCTGGACTACGTGAAAAGAGACATAGAGGAGCTCCCTGACCATGTAGCCCAGGCTGGTATGACCCTGACCTTGAGTAGCATCTTGCCCTCACCAAGAATGATGCTGCAGTATAAAGACAAAATGATCAGTTTCAACAATTGGCTAAAGTATTGGTGTCATTCAAAGGGGATCCAGTGTCTGTCAGCCTGGCATGACATGCTTGACAAGCCACGTTGCTTCACTAGGGACGGCTTGCACCTGTCACCCTTAGGCTTTTGTATACTGGCCAAGGCTCTTGCCACCCCCATAGTGCCTTTTTTAGGCAAGGCAAAAAAGGACAAACCCACCTCCATAGACAACCCAAGGATAAAAAAAACTAAAGGTAATGCTACTCAATGTCAGAAGTCTAAACCTCAAGATGCACACACTCAAGGCTCTCCTCAGTATGGAGAAATTCGATGTCTGTGCAGTAACAGAAACCTGATTCAAGGCTCCTGAGAGCACCCCAGCACTACCAGGTTATAACTCATACCATGCGTTTCGGCCCCAAAACTCGGACTGAAGCATAAAAGGAGGGGGAGTATCTATATTCATCAAAGATACCTACACCTCCGGGTTATTGGCACTGCACAAAGCATCGGAAACCATCCATGTGCAACTAACAGCGGGAAAAACTGCCTTTCAGTTTGTAGCCTGCTACAGAACACCTTCCCTATTACAGGAACCCCACTTGGCATTCCTGAGAACACTGGAGAATATGAAGGTCTCTCCAAACACTATGTTATTGGGTGAATTCAACTACCCAAACATTGACTGGGAAAACTACCAAAGCCCAAACACCCTCGCCCAACGGTTCCTTGAATTTATAAACTCTAATGCAATGGAACAACTGGTCACCACTCCCAGAAGAGGGAACAACATATTGGACCTGGTCATCACCAACATGGGGACTCTATGTTCCACACCAGAGGTAAACCCCTCATTGGTAAGATCAGACCATAAACAAATTTCCCTGGACATCCATATCCCGTCCCCACCCCCAGCCATGGAAATCACTGTAAAGAATTTCTCAAAAGCCAACTTTGCACTTCTCAAGACTGAGGTGGAATCCTTCAAAGCCCCTGGGCCAGAGGATAATACAGCCCAATCCACAGAATCCTTTACAAATGCATTCTATGAGCACCTGCAGGAATGCATGGATCATGCTATCCCAAATAAAACCAAGACTCACTCCTCCAAAAACAGGAGACCAGTCTGGTGGACCCCGGCCATAAATAAGCTATACAACAGAAGGAGGAAGCTACTACATGACAGATCAAAATCCCAAAAAGGGAAGGCATCTCTGATCAGTATTAGCAAGAAACTTCGATCCCTCATAAAATCATCAAAGGCTAGTTTAGAAAGAAAAATTGCCCTAGACACTAAAGATAATCACAAGGCCTTCTTTAGTTATGTCAGGAACATGGGCGGAAACTCCCAGATATGCTCTGAATTGTTGCATAATGGTACAAAATATACCGAACCTACAGACATAGCCAACATCCTGGCAGACAGATTCAGTGCAAACTCCCCCCCCTTCCCCCCCAAAGGAGCAAATGCCTATCCCAACTGAATGTAACCTCCCTGACATCACAGATGCACAGGTGAAAGCTGCCCTCTCCAAAGCAAAAAACACAGCATCTATGGGACCGGATGGTGTCCCAGGCTGTGTCTTAAATGAGCTCCAAGAAGAACTGAACCCTCACATTAAGTCACTGTTCAAACTTAGCCTTACTACAGGATATGTACCCAAAGAATGGCATACTGCTACAGTGGTCCCACTCCACAAAGGTGGTGCCACAGCAGACCCCGGAAACTATTGCCCCATAAGCCTGACTAGCCTGGTCTGTAAAGCTATGGAGCATATTATCATGGAACTCATAAACAAAGATATTGGGAGCCTCCAGACACTGGACCCTACCCAATTCGGCTTTGTTAAGGGCAGATCTTGCCTCTTAAACCTAATTGATTTCTTTGAAACAGTTACCAAAGCCATAGATGAGGGCAAGGTAGTCCACACAGCCTACCTGGACTTCGCAAAAGCCTTCAACACAATACCCCACTCGGGCATCATAAATAAGCTTACCAGCTTAAATATCAACCCCTATATCACAAGATGGGTTGCAAACTGGCTCAGAGATAGAACCCACATGGTCAGAATCGCAGGTGCCATGTCCGAATCCAAACCAGTTACAAGTGGCTTCCCACAGGGCTCAGTTCTGGGACCTCTCTTGTTTGGTATATACTTCTCTGAGGTTCAGGCTAACACGGGGGGATTATGGCTCACAAAGTTCGCAGATGACTGCAAACTGGGGGCCATAATCAAATCTCCAGCTGACACAAGCATCCTCCAAAAGGGTCTCACAGAGATGGATGCTTAGTGCTAGAGCCATGGCCTCAAGCTTAATGCTAAAAAGTGCATAGTCATCCCCTTTGGGAAAAACAAGGTGCCCACAAATTACCACATAGGTGGTAATCCATTAAGTATGGAAGAAGTAATTAGAGATTTGGGGACCAACGTAGATAGTAATTTCTCCTTTGATAATCACGTTGCCAAAGTGGTTAGAAAGACCTTCTATATAGCCCACCTTATCACGAAAGGGTTTGCATCTAGATCAAGAAAGGTCATTGTGCCCCTCTACTCATCACTCGTCAGGCCCATAATTGAATACATTGCCCCTTTTGGGATGTACCTTACCTGACACCTGCAGCAACTGGAGAGACCCCAAAAGTACCTCACCAAAAGGATCATGGGCTACAAACAGATGTCCTATGCAGCTCGACTAAAGAAACTCCAGCTCTACTCAGTTGCTTACCGCCTACTCAGAGGCGATCTATGCCTGACGTACAAAGCCATGTCAAACCCAGAATTAATGGACATGCTCCACCTCAAAAAATCCAAGTCCCTTAGAGCTACACGCTCCAGGGACCTAAACCTCAGCACAAAAATAAATAGGACATGCTGGAGGGACAGATTCATTTTCCAGAGGCTCCCCTCACTCTGGAATAGAATCCCAGTTCATGTTAGACATAGCCCCTCGCTCACCCTCTTCAAGCGAAATCTTGACGCGTGGATGGGAAATCGCAAATTCACCCCTGGGATCTCTTCTGTGTCCCTGCTAAACAGAGGCACAGTAAACTAATCTTAAAAGGGTACCTTCTGTGACCTACTTTACAGAGGCACAGTAGGCTAATCTAATAGGGAGGCAGAAGCCAAATACACTCTGGCTAGGCTTATAAATGCCTTAGGGCAGATAGCCTAGTATCTACCTATGAACTTATGAACCTATAATAAACTATAAAAACTGACAAAAAAAGTGAAAAAGACTAAAGGGTAAAAATGGCAGACCTCAAACTTGTTACTGTGGGGGGCTGTGCCCCCCACCCCCCCACTAAATATATATATATATATATATATATATATATATACCAACTCTGAGGTCGCACTACAGTGAGGAAAGGGCAAATAGTCTGACCTTCACTGTACTGCAATCCCACAAGAAGCACTTTGAGGTCCGGCATTTTCGCTCTTTAGAACATTCGAAATTATGAACATTCATTCATATAATATAAGTTAAACAATGACTTGAACAGTGACATGGTGTGTCACATGACTCCAGGGTCCAGCAGAATTCAATTAGTATGCTCACAGAGATGAGCATTCACACATGCAATGATATGCTGCATGTATAGCTGAGCTTGGATAACGGGGAACCAGCATAGGTTCATAGGTTCATAGGTTGGTACTAGGCTATCGGCCCAAGGGCCTACGTAAGCCTAGCCAACAAGGTTCCCTGGCTTACGCCACCCAAGAAAGTTATTTTCCTGTGCCACTGTTGAGCAGAGCCACAGAAGTGATCCCCAGAGTGTATTTCCTATTTCCCATCTACTCATTAAGATTTTTCTTGAAGAGTGCTAATGAAGAACTTTGCTTGACATATATGGGTAGCCTGTTCCAGAGTATGGGAAGTCTCTGGGACAGGAATCTATCCCTCCAGCATGTCCTGTTTATTGTGGTGGCAAGGTTTAGGTCCCTAGAGCATGTAGCTCGGAGGCATTGGGATTTCTTTAGGTGTAGCATGTCCAGCAGCTCTGGGTTTGACATAGCCTTATATGTAAGGCAGAGATCACCTCGGAGTAGGCGATATACTATGAAGTAAAGCTGGAGTTTTTTGAGTCGGTCAGTGTAGGGCATTTGTTTGAGGCCAGTAATCCTCTTTGTGAAGTACTTCTGTGACCTTTACAGCTGCTGCAGATGTCTTGTGAGGTACATTTCAAAAGGGGCGTTGTACTCTATAATGGGTCTAATGAGTGCCAAGTTGAGGGGAACAATGACCTCTTTTTTCCTGGATGAGAACCCTTTTATGATGAGGTGTGCCACATAAAAGGACGTCCTGACTACTGTGGTGATGTGACTATCAAAGGAGAGACTACTGTCCACTTGGGTCCCAAGGTCTCTTATCACGTGTTAAGTAGATTGCTGCCTATATGGTAGTTCATGGGTACAGAGTTTTTACCAAAGGGGGTGACACTGCACTTTTTGGCATTGAGCTTGAGGCCATGGCTCTGATGCCAGGCATCTGTCTCAGCGAGGCCCTTCTGTAGGATGTCCACATCATTTGGGGATTTGACTATGGCTCCTAGTTTGCAGTTATTTGTGAACTTCATTAGCCAGAGGCCTTCTGTATTAGCATGTACTTCAGAGAAGTAGATACCAAACAGGAGAGGTCCCAGGACGGAACCCTGTGGTACTCCACTTGTCACTGCTTTGAGGTCAGATTTGGTGTCTGCAACCTTTACAGTTTGGGTTCTGTCAGTGGGCCAGTTGGCAACCCACCTTGTGAAGTAGGTATTTATACCTAGTTTACTGAGTTTAGCTATAATTCCAGAATGGGGGATGGTATTGAAAGCCTTGGCGAGGTCAAGATAGGCTGTGTGAACCACCTTACCCTCATCTATGGCTTTGGTGACTGCCTCAAAGAAGTCGCTCAGGTTCAGGAGGCATGATCTGCCTTTCACAAACCTGAACTGGGTGGGATCCAGAGTTTGGAGGTTACCAATGTCTTTGTTTATGAGTTCCATGATGATACGTTCCATGGCCTTGCAGACCAGGCTCGTCAGGCTAATAGGTCGATAGTTCCCGGGATCAGTGGTGGCTCCCCTTTTGTGGAGTGGGATAACTGTTGCTGTGCGCCATTCAGTGGGCACAAAGCCTGATGCAAGGCTATTTCTGAACATGGTGCTTAAGTGGGGAGCCAGTTTGTTCTGAAGTTTGTGTAAAATGCAGCCTGGGATGTTGTCTGGTCCCATGGATGCTGTGTTTTTGGCTTTAGAGAGTGCAGCTTTTACCTGCGTAGTTGTGATTACAGGGACTCTGCATTTTTCCTGTATAGATATGGGCCCTTTACAGGGTGAGAGGGGGATAAAGTTAGCACTAAACCTATCTGCCAGGATGTTGGCAATATCAGTTGGTTCTGTAATGTTTTTGCCTTTGTGCTGTAACTCAGAGCAGATCTGGGTGTTGCCATCGAGATTCTTGACATAGCTATAGAATGCTTTGTGGTTGTCCTTGGGATTAGTGGCGATTTTGTTTTCGTAGCTAGCTTTGGAGGATCTTATAAGGGATCTCAGCTTCTTACTGAGGCTGACCAGGGAGCTCCTCCACTCATGGGATTTTACTCTCTTTTGCAACAGTTTCTTCCTTCTGTTGTACAGTTTGTTTATGGCAGGGGACCACCAGATTGGCTTCCTTTTTTGGAGGATAGCGTTTTGGTTCTATTTAGGATAGCACGATCCATGCACTCGTGTAAGTGCTTATAGAGTGTAGAAGTATAGCACAGTACTTAATATATTTATCTTATAACTGGGAAGGAAATTAGTGTATTGGAATGCCAGAAATGGGGAAAAAACTAGCAGACAATGACAAAGAAGAGCAACAGGAAAGGAAGTGTTTTGTGGAGTGGGGAATAAGGGTATGTCTCTTTTTGTGGGACAGGTGCCTATTATGTTTTAAAGACGGGTATTGATGACAGCATGAAGAAGGTGTAGATAGAAAAGGGGGTATAGGGATGGCAGCAGGACCAGACAAACCAACAGAAAAGGCAAAGATCAAAGATCACCTAGGGAGGTACTGACACAAACAGGACCACAAAAGACAGAAAGAACAAGGTTAGTTGGTGATGGAGAGTTTGTTTGTGTCTTTCGGCTTTTCCCGTTCTGGACTAAAAATGAAAGACAAAGAGAAGGAATGACATGATAGTGGACAAGACTGGGTGACAGCTGACTGTCATGCTTCACAGTGTCACAACCTGATGTCCTTCACCTCCAAGACCACATTCATGGCTGAGCCTAGCCAGCTTGGGCTTACTGGTCATGTGTAGGCAGCTATGCAACACATTCTGAGCTGCCAATGCAGGTTTCTAGCTGCCAGTCCACCATAATCATCAAAAGTCTTTGTACCATCTGCTGAGTGACCCACTGTGATCTCCCAATGATGCCCACTGATGGAGGAACTACTACTTTCAACTGAGACAGAGCACCAGAGGGCACCAGCAAGCCATTCAGGTTGCTTTCTGTTAATGACTTTCGACATCCTGAAAAAAGGTAGTCCTGAGGACTGCTGGGACCCAGCAAATGATTATGAGGTGAATATACATTGCACTGGTTACTGTACATGGCACAAAATAAAAGAGGAAAATAAATGAAGAGAAACCAAACAAAAAAGGTCTAATGAAAAATGAAGAATAAACAGAAGAAGAAAAGTAATTATCAGCATTGTGTTACACTAGTTAGCAGAATAGGCCTTGGAGAAATAGAATACAGTTAACTATTCAATGGCAAACCAAAGGCATATAGAGGTCTGTCACAAATGTACTACAGAACTATTTACACCATGAAGGACAGTAATGATTCCGTCAGAGAGAAGACATAAGCCAGCAGGTAATTCTGGGGTGACATCAAGACAGTGGACAGATGCTGAAAGATATATAAAAATGGCTTGATGAATGCAGTATTTTATCTGATGAAGTGGAGTGGAAAATACGAAAACGCAGTAGCGGAATAGCGTTCATGTGGATTTGGATTTATCTTTGATTTTTTGTGGTGCTTTAGCGTGTGTCCAGTGTGTGGAGGAATAAAGACCTTGGTTATTTTAATCGGACCTGTTTTCTTCGTTTGTTGGATTATTGACAGTAATATATAACAACTGACCAGTGACCCATATGTAGGACAACAGAAGAGTCCTGGATTGGTAAACAATGTGACTGCAAGGGGCAGCAAAGCCAAGCAGAAACAATCTCTTGAATATGTAGTGTCCAGGTTGTAAAATGTTAGCGTCAGGTGGCATATGTGGCCTACAAAATGATTACCTGCATGTCACCATGTAGAGTATACATCATATACCCTGCCTCGACATTCCAATGGGACTACACAGTGGATACCAAAACCTGTTAGCAATCCTGCACCCTGACATATAGCAGCCACCACAAAGAAGCACTCAACATGTCAGCGCCATATCACTGATTACCAGATGTAACTGACACAGGCGTAGCAGTTGAATGGCCAATGTAGCAGAAAGCTATGGTGGACTAACAAGGACATTATGCACTACTAGAAGGGTGGATGGATGGGGCCATAGGTTCATAGGTTGGTACTAGGCTATCAGCCTAGCCATAACAATTCCCTGGATATTTCTTCCCACAATATTTAGTTTTCTGGACCCCTGTCTAGCAGGGCGACTGACATGATCCCTGGGGTGAATTTCCTACCTCTCATCCAATCATCAAGGTTCCTTTTGAAGAGGACCAAGGAGGTGCTCTGCTTGACATGTATGGGTAGTCCATTCCAGAGTATGGGGAGTCTCTGGGTCAGGAACCTATCCCTCCAGCATGTTTTGTTCATTGTGATGACAATGTTTAGATCCCTAAAGCGTGTGGCTCTGAGGGTTTGGGATTTCTTTAAGTGGAACATGTCCAACAGCTCAGGGCTTGACATGGCCTTGTATGTTAAGCAGAGATCGCCTCTGAGTAGACGATATGTCACAGAGTATAGCTGGAGTTTTTTTAGACAGTCAGCATATGGCATCTGCTTTAGGCCTGTGATTCTTTTAGTGAGGTATTTCTGTGGCCTTTCCAGCTGTTGCAGATGTCTTGTGAGGTACACACCAAATGGGGCATTGCACTCTATAATGGGTCTAATGAGGGATGAGCACAGTGGGACAATGATCTCCTTTTTTCCTGGATGAAAATCCCTTAGTGATGAGGTGTGCCACATAGAAGGATTTCCTGACTGTTGTAGTGATGTGGTTATCGAAGGTGAGTCCACTGTCCACCTGTGTCCCTAAGTCTGTCATCACACTTTCGATGTTTAGTGTACTGCCACCTATGTGGTAATTCATGGGTATATGGTTTTTCCCAAAGGGGATAACTATACATTTCTTGGCATTAAGCTTGAGCCCATGGCTCTGGCACCAAGCATTTGTTTCTGTAAGGTGCTTTTGTAGAATATCCACATCATTTGGGGATTCAATAATGGCTCCCAGTTTGCGGTCATCTGCGAACTTTGTTAGCCAGAGTCCCTTAGTGTATGCCTGTACTTCAGAGAAGTAGATGCCAAACAAGAGCAGTCCCAGGACTGAACCCTGAGGTATTCCACTTGTCACTTGTATGGAGCTGGATTTGGAGTTAGCTACTTTTACAGTCTGGGTTCTATCAGTAAGCCAGTTGGCAACCCATCAAGTGATGTAGGGATTTATGCCCAGCTTAGTAAGTTTATCTATAATTCCAGAGTGTGGGATGGTGTAGAAGGCCTTGGCAAGCTCCAGATAGGCTGTGTGGACAGCCTTACCCTTGTCCACAGCTCTGGAGACTCATTCAAAGAAGTCAATCAGGTTCAGGAGACAAGAAAGGCCCTTCACAAACCAAAACAGGGTGGGGTCCAGTGTTTGAAGGTTGCCAATGTCTTTGTTTATAAGTTCCATGATAATGCGTTCCATGCCCTTGCAGATTAGGCTCATCAGACTGATGGGATGATAGTTCCCGGTGTCCAAGGTGGAGCCCCCCTTGTGGAGTGGGATAACTGTAGCTTTGTGCCACTCAGTGGGCACGAAGCCTGAGGTGAGGCTATGATTAAACATGACACTTAGGTGAGGTGCCAGTTCATTTTGTAGTTCATGTAGGACACAGCCCGGGATGTCATCTGGTCCCATGGATGCTGTATTCTTAGCTTTGGAGAATGCGGTTTCTACCTGTGTGGCCGTGATTACCGTAATTTGGCAATCTTTTGGTACTGAGATGGGCCCTTTAGGGGGTGAAGTTGGCACTAAATCGATCTGCCAGGGTATTGGCAATATCCTTGGGATCAGTATATTTAATGCCATTCTGTTGTAGCTCAGAGCAGATCTGAGCACTGCCATTTAGATTCTTGACATAACTATATAATGCCTTGTGGTTGTCTTTGGAATCTTTGGAATCTTTGGCAATTTTATTTTCGTAACTAGCTTTGGAGGATTTTATGAGGGATCTCAGCTTGTTACTGAGGCTGGTATGGGAGTTTTTTGCATCCTGGGATTTTCCTCTTTTTTGCAACAGTTTCTTTCTTCTGTTGTATAGTTTGTTTATGGCAGGGGACCACCAGATTGGCTTCTTTTTTTGGAGGAGAACGTCTTGGTTCTTGAAATGGCAAGATTCATGCACAAGTGGATGTGCTCGTACAGTGCCTTAGTGTAGGATTCAGCAGTCAAACTTTAAGCTCCCGTCTGCATGGGTGTCATGACCTTTGTCACTTCTGACTTGATTAACATGAAGTTGGCTTTGGAGAAGTTTTTTACAGAGGTTTCCTTACTGGGGGTTGGGGTGGGATGTGGATGTTAAGGGTGATTTGCTTATGGTCAGACCTGACCAATGAGGGGGTGTCCACTGGTGTGGAGCATCTATCTCCCATGTTGCAATGACCAGGTCTAGGATAGTAGAGCCCATGGTGGGACAATGGCTTAGTTGATCCAGGGAGTTGGAATTATGAATTCCAAGAACCGCTGGGAAAAGGTGTTGGCACTCAAGTAGTTTTCCCAGTTAATGGCAGGGTAGTTGAAATCACCCAGTATTAGCATGTTTGGTTGTATATTAATATTTTCCAGTATGTTTAAAAAGGTGTAGTGAAAATCTCGGGGCATGGTGGGGGATCTGTAGCAAGCTACAAATTGGATTGCAGTCTTACCTAGTGTTACTTGCACCTAGAGAAATTCAGATGCATTGTGTTGGGCAACTAGCCTGGAGGTGTGAATGTCCTTGGTGAATATGGGCACTCCTCCACCTTTAGTGTTTCGGTCTTGGTTTGGTGGCCAAAAAGTGTGGTAAGTGTTGTAGCCTGGTATTGTAGGGGTGCTCTCTGGAGCCTTGAACCAGGTCTCAGTTACTGCACAGATATTGATGTTCTCCATTTTTAGGAGTGCCTCGAGAGAGTGCATTTTGAGGTTTAGACTTCCAGCATTGAGTAGCATTACCTTCAGTTTTTGCATGCTTGTATCTGTTACAGTGGTGATTTTGTCCTTTGAACTTTGCCTAAAAAAGGCACTATAGGGGTAGCAAGAGCTTTAGCCAATAACCTGAATCCCAGGGATGACAGGTGCAGACCATCTCTGGCAAAGCATCGTGGTCTGTTGACACAAAAAAGGAAAAAAAACTAAGGGTAATGCTGCTCAATGCCAGAAGTCTAAATCTCAAAATGCACGCACTCGAGGCCCTTCTCAGTATGGAGAACATCGATGTCTGTGCTGTGACAGAAACCTGGTTCAAGGCTCCTGAGAGCACCCCAGCGCTATCAGGTTTTACCTCATATCATGCGTTCCGGCCCCAAAATCTGGACAATACCAAGAAAGGAGGGGGGGTATCCATATTCATCAAGGACACCCACACCTCAAGACTGGTGGCAACGCACGATGCATCGGAGACCATCCAGGTGCAATTAACCATAGGCAAGACTGCTCTGGAAATTGTAGCATGTTACAGGCCACCCTCACAAACTCAGGAAACTCACATGGCCTTCCTGAAAACACTAGAGGGGATAAATGTATCACCAAACACCATCATACTAGGTGACTTCAATTACCCTAATATAGACTGGGAACACTACTCAAGCCCAAACACCCTAGCCCAAAAGTTCCTGGAATTCATAAACTCAAATGCCATGGAACAACTAGTCACCATCCCCACAAGAGGAGATAACATACTTGATCTCATCATCACGAACATGGGAGCACAATGTTCAACACCGGAAGTATACTCCTCACTGGTGAGATCAGATCACAAACTAATCTCGCTGGAGGTCCCTCATCCCACCCCCACCTGAAATAAAAAAGACCACAGTAAAGAACTTCTCAAAAGCCGACTTCACACTTCTAAAGACTAGTGTGGTCTCCTTTCAGGCCCCGAGCGCGGAAAACAATACTCAAGCCGCTGAATCACTTACAAACGCCTTCTACCAGCACCTGCAGGACTGCATGGATAAGGCAATCCCAAGCAAAACAAAGACTCTTTGTACCAAAGGCAAGCGTCCAGTCTGGTGGACCCCAGCCATAAACAAACTCTACAACAAAAGGAGGAAGCTACTACAAGATAGAGCAAAATCCTTAAAAGGTAAGACACCCTTGATCACTATAAGTAAAAAACTAAGAGCTCTCATAAAATCATCCAAAGCAAATTTCGAGAGAAAAATAGCTAAAGACTACAAAGACAATCATAAGGCCTTCTTTAGCTATGTTAGAAACCTGGGAGGAAACTCCCAGATATGCTCAGAACTAGTTCAAAATGATGTGAAGATTACTGATCCTACAGACATTGCCAACATACTGGCTGACAGGTTCAGTGGAAACTTCTCCCCTCCCCAAAAGGAGAGATATCTATACCCAATGAGTGCCGCCCCCAAACATCTCCAGCGCCCAAGTGAGAACTGCTCTCTCCAAAGCAAAAACACAGCATCCATGGGACCCGATGGTGTCCCGGCTGTGTGCTCCACGAACTCAATGAGGAATTAAACCCACAGCTAGGACAGCTGTTTAATCAAAGTCTTACCTCTGGATACGTACCCAGGGAGTGGCGCACTGCAACTGTGGTCCCACTTCACAAAGGCGGTGCCTCCACAGACCCTGGAAATTACCGCCCATTAGCTTGACAAGCCTTATCTGCAAAGCCATGGAGAGGATCATAATGGACCTCATAAATAAAGACATAGGGAATTTGCAGACTTTGGATCCAACCCAGTTTGGCTTTGTCAAAGGCAGATCATGCCTTTTAAACTTGGTTGACTTTTTCAAACAGTCACCAAAGCCATTGATGAGGGAAAGGCAGTCCATACAGCCTACCTCGATCTGGCTAAGGCCTTGATACAATACCCCACTCGGGTATCATTGAAAAACTCATCAGCTTAAATGTTAACCCATACATCACAAGATGGGTTGCAAACTGGCTGAGTGACAGAACCCACAGGGTCAGAGTTGCTGGCGCCATGTCAGACTCAAAGCCTGTCACAAGTGGTGTCCCACAGGGCTCAGTCCTGGGCCCACTCTTGTTTGGCATCTACTTTTCCGAGTACAAGCAAACACAGGAGGGTTATGGCTGACAAAGTTTGCAGATGACTGCAAACTGGGCCATAGTAGAAAACACATCTGACACAGATATCCTTCAGAAGGGTCTCACAGAAACGGATAACTGGTGCCAGAGCCACGGCCTAAAGTTAAATGCCAAAAATGCATAGTCATACCCTTCAGGAAAAACAAGGTTACCCCTAGCTACCAAATAGGTGGCAATCCACTGAGCACAGAAGAAGTTATCAGGGATCTGGGGACCCAGGTTGATAGTAGTCTGTCATTCGACACCCATGTAGCTAAAGTAGTTAGGAAGTCCTTCTACATTGCCCACCTTATCATGAAGGGATTCTCATCTAGATCAAGGGAGGTCATAGTCTCCCTTTACTCATCACTCATCAGACCAATGATTGAGTACAATGCCCCATTCGGAATGTATCTGACCCGACACTTGCAGCAGCTGGAGAGGCCACAAAAGTTCCTCACCAAAAGGATAAAGGGTCTCAAAATCTGTCCTATGCTGCCCGACTGAAAGAACTCCAGCTCTATTCAGTCGCTTACCGCTTGCTCAGAGGTGACCTTTGCCTAACATACAAGGCCATGTCAAACCCAGATTTGATGAATATGCTTCACCTCAAAAAATCTAGATCCATCAGAGCCACAAGGGCGGGAGACTTAAACCTCGGCACGGCTATTAATAGGACGTGCTGGAGGGATAGATTCATCACCCAAAGACTCCCTATGCTGTGGAACAAAATCCCGGTACATGTGAGGCAGAGCACCTCGCTGGCCTTGTTCAAGAGAAATCTTGACCAATGGATGGGAGATCGCAGATATACCCCAGGAATTACCTCAGTGTCACTGCTCGACAGAGGCACAGCAAAATAATGGGTATAGTTCCCCATACTAAAGGGGTGGCGTAAGCCACAAAACAATGGGCTAGGCTTATAAATGCCCTCGGGCAGATAGCCTAGTATGAACCTATGAACCTATGAACCTATGATCATGTCGTCCCAGGCAGACAGATACTGGATCCCCTTTGAATGACACCAGAAGCTTAGCCAATTGTTGAAGTCAGTCATTTTGTCCTTAAACTGTGGTATCGTTCTGGGCAAAGGCAGAATGCTACTCAGGGCTAGGATCATACCTGCCTGGGCCACATGATCCGAGAGCGCTTCCATGTCTCTTTTCATGTAGTCCAGGGAGGTACGTCTCAAGTCATTCACTCCAACATGGACAATGACAGAGTCATATTTGTACTTGTTGTGGAGTGACTTGAGTGCATGCGTTATGTGGTGGATCCTGGCACCCGACAGGCAGCTGACTGTAATTTTCTCTTTGTTCAGCCTAGTGAGTGGGACATCAGTGTGCCTGACTATAGAGTTACCTATGACTAAAATGTTGGGTACATTGTCTTGTCTTAGAGGCTGTTGTTGGGTGGAACACTGGTGTTTTGAGCTATATGTTACTTTGGTCGTGACTGGTGTTTATTTGCATTTCAGCTTCGGAGGTCCTTGTTGCTTGGGCAGGTTAATGTTAAGGGCCTCCACATATGTGGGTTTAGTGTTGCTATGTGTGGGTGGTGATGGTGTGAGTATTGAAGGGCTATGTGTTGCTTGAGGTGTAGTGCAGGTGTTAACCTTCTCCTCTTGACTGTGTAGCACAGTCTTGACTGGAGAGATCTTTGCTTCCAATTTGGCTATGTAAGTGCAGCTCTCGCAGGTTGTAGTGTTGGGTGGTAGAAGAAGAAGGTTGTCTGTGTACATGAGGCAGTTGCTTCATTGCCCCAGTATGCCCAGATTCACCAGGTGGACAGGAGGAATTACCAGAAGCTGACCCTTGGACATGCCTTTTTAGGTGCTTTTTTGTAAAGTACAAGAGCTGTTTTCCCTTACCTTTGCAAGATATTTTGTAATTATAGGCTGTTTAGTGCCTACAATTAATTTCTCCTTATTAACAAGGAGAGCTGAGTGCTTGCATCAGTTTAGAGCTTCCTAGTGCTTTCCAGCAAGTTGTAGAGCAAGTGCTAGTCACAGGGGTTCAGATTTTAGTGCTACTACTGAGAAACCAGATAGTTCTAAGGGAAAATTTGAAGAGCAGTCTTTCTAGCACCTGGAATAGTTTAACTGTAGCCCTGCAGTGCTGCATGATGCGAAAAATGCACAAACACACATGTTATTAAGCCAGAAATTTGAAAGGAATAGAAATCAGCCCAAAATGGCTAAAATTATAATTTCAGAGCTGGAAGCCACTCCTCTAGTGTTAGACAGGCAGTACAATGCTCACCACTCCCACTAGTAAGCAGTAGGACTTCCCTCTACCACAGCAAGGTCTGGACAGCTCTGAACACAGAAAATAAAGTCCTGAAACCAGCAAAGCCTATGATCTGGACGATACTAGCTAGGAAAGGATGGAAATGAGCAAACAAGATTTTTTTGGTTAAAATAGGCTAAACAATGCAATAATACACTAAATAAACACAGAAAAGACTAACACACTTGAGTGTGTAGCCCTAAATAGTAAATACAATTAAAACTCTACAAAATTAGCAATTTAACTCTTTCTAAATAAAGCAAGGCAAGTGCACAACTGAAAAACGATTTAAGAGACAGTAATACTGTAGAATAAGTAGCTAGTCTACATATACAGAAAAGTCTATATATACAGAAAATCAGCTAAAACACACTAAAACAATTCAGGTGCAGTGCAACCTAGAGCACTGAGTTGTAGCAATATTAAGGCAAATGCAGTTTTAATAAATGCACTAAAATATACTCCAAAATGTTTGAGAAGCACAGTCAGAACACAAGGATACTCAGATTTTTTTTTTCTTTTTAAGGGAGAAAGGAGGAACAGAAGGAAAGAAACTAAGTGGGTTGGCCTTCTCAGATGTTCTCTCTGTATTAGGTAGAATGAGCTAATGACACTAGACTGGGAGGAGTGTCCCAGATCAAATTTAGAGTAGGGGCGGGCAACTGCAAGGCCAGCAGGTATAAAGACAAGATGCCAATAAGGAGGGAGGGTGGGAAAAAATACTGCAGAAATGTTTTATCACAAGTGAGCCAATAGCCATGAAATACAGTACAAGTATGCAGTATACAATAAAATTGCTATAAATATCTAAAATAAGCAATAACTACTACAAATAAGCAAAAAAAAGGTTACTTATTGCTATATATCACAGATCAGCTGCTCGTCCTCAGATAGCTCTATGTGTAATGGCTGAAACACTCAAGTTAACTTTTTAACACATACGGCTGTTCATATTCAAAATTGATATATACATGGCTGTAAGTTCTCAGTACTGAAACAGACATGGTTGTGCATGGTCAGTGCCGATATATACATGGTTGTATTTGCATACACAGTACACACATCTCTATGCATACACAGTACTGATAAAACACATTTGCATGTTTGTGTGTGCATAGAGCTGACACACACACACGTGTGTGCACACTCAGAGCAGATATATATGTTGTATATACTCACTGCTGACACACACATGGCTATGCATCCTCAGTGTTGCTATTTGCATGTTTGTATGTGCCCAGTACTGAGAAGCAAATGACTTTGTATACTCACTGCTGCTATTTGTATGGTTGTATGTGCCCAGTACTGACACACAAATGGTTGTGCATATTGAGTGCTGATATATACATGGCTGTCTATACTTGCTACTTGACACCAATGGCTTTGCATATTCAGTACTGATATATACATGTTTGTATGTGCTCAGTACTGAGACACACATGGATATGCATCCTCACTGCTGATGTATACATGGGTGTATATGCTCAGCACTGTCACAGGCATTGCTGTGCATACTCAGTACACATGGTTGTATGTGAATAGTACTGACACACACATGGCTGTGCAAATTTAGTACTGACATATGTATGATATATGTATGATTGTATGTGCTTACTATTGAGATACACATAGCTTTGCATAGTCAGTACTAATATATTCATGGCTCTATATGCACAGTATTGAAGAACATATGGCTAACATATACAGGGTTGTATGTGCTCATTAAGGAGTCATGCATGGCTGTACATACGCAAAGCTTTTATAAACATGTTTATATGTGCTCAGTACTGAGACACACATGGATATGTATATTCAGTACTGATCTATACATGGTTGCATGTGCTCAGTACTAACACACGCATGGCTGTGCCTACTTGTTATTGATATATCCATGGATGTATGTGTTCAGTGTTGATACACATACGGCTGCAAATACTCTGCACTGATATATACATGGCTGTGTGTGCATAGTACTGAAAGACACATGGCAATGCATACTCAGTGCTGATATATACATGGTTGTGTGTGCTGTCCATTTAATTTTTCCAAGATTTTTGGCTTCTAATACCATGATGGGAATGGACCCCTTCTTAAGTCACAGTATGATTAAAGTTCATGAAATTAGTATTGTTTCAATCTTTGATATCAGACAAAAGTGCTGTTCACAGCACCCTCAGTGTGCCCAGCAATGACTCCTTCTGCAATTCATACTGAGTTAGAAGTATAGTTAACATATCAAAATAAGACTGTAAATTCTTTTTTAGGAAACCCATTGCTCCTAAAACTATTTTAATTGTCTGGGAATCCTACTTCTACATTGCGTCTGTTTCTGCCTTCAAATCCTAGTATTTTATGATTTTCTTACTCTCTCTGTGCATAAGACACTGTAATCACTGGGTTTAACAATTTCAATGATCAATGATACTTTTGTCTACTTTTTAGGGACTATTGTATCTGGTTTCCTTACATCTATTTTTTTGAACTGCTGGTAATGGGTGATCCCATGTGATATAAACTTCATCATTTTCTACAATGCACTGTGGCTCATGTTTCCAATGATTTTCAGCTACTTCAATATTTTAATGTTTACACAATCCCCAGTGCAACAGTATAGCCTCATTATTATGCCTTTCAGTATACAGGCCCTTTGCCATTAGTATATTACACCCAGCAACAAGATGTGCAACTGTTTACTGTTCTTTTCCACAGAACCAGCATTTGTCTGTTTCTCCCACATGTTCATTGGATTTTGTAAACCAACATACATAGTCCACTGTTCTGGGCCTATAAGATTAACCTTTCATCTTTTGGTTTAAGTTCACCTCTTCTTAACCATTCCTGCCTCAGATCCTGATCAACATGAGGTTGTTCCATGAGTTTTCTGTACTTGTAGCTATATTTATGCCTTTACATCCAATCCTTCTCTTTATATTCTTTTTTTTGGCACAGTCAGTTGCTGATTGATTTTTGTCTACTTCTTGGTTTCCATTCTTGCTCCACACCGATATACTGCTAAACTAAACAGCGAAGTCATCTTAGTTTTATTTTGTTCATGTTTCAAAACTTTCATTATGTTTGGATCTGATGAGGTCAGTAGATATGTACACAGTCCTCTTGTTTGCAAAACTCTCTCTCTCTCTATCTCTCTCTCTATATATATATATATATATGTGTGTATCTATATATATATATATATATATATATATATATATATATATATATATATATATATCAGTTTCGAGGAACCCCATACCTCCTTCAGAATGAACAAGATTTAGTCTTGCTATACACTGAGTTTTATGTATCATTTGAATAGGGCGAAGCATTTTTCTTGTTTTCCTGTCAAACTGATCCAATACTTTTTGGTAGAAGTCAATCAACTCAAAACTGTAAGTTAGTACTGGAAGAGCAAATTAGTTTATAGCTTGGACTTTTTCCTACATGTCAGGGCTGTTTTCAGCATTCATTTCAGTCTTCTAAAATATTCTTTACTGAGTTTTGTTTATATTTGTTCATGTTTTAATGTTGATTCTTCATCAGTTCCCAGATATGTATACACTCTCTCCTCCTCAAGTTCCTTTATATCACATTCCTGTCCAAGACTGATATTTTATTGGTGCTGCAGCTTTCGTGTTTTAAACATTGTTTTTGCACATTTATCAAGACCAAATTTCATTCTTATATCATATGAGAAAGTTCTGACCACTTGTAGTTGTGCTTTCATTTCCTTTTTGGATGAACTATACAGATTTAAATCATCAAAAAATGAAGATGAGAAGTCTTTATATCAGGCAGCCAAATTGTAATAATGACCTAATCTGTTAAACAGACAGCTTAATGGGTTAAAGGCAAGATAAAAAGAGTAGCAGTGAAAGACTCAGCCTGAAATTTCTCCCTTTGAATTTTTATCCCTGGGATGATAATTTGTCTTTTATCATAGCTTAGCTAGAAAGCGGTTTGCCACCGTTTCATGGTCACTGTAATGTAATTGATAACTGTAGGGTGTATCTTATATATCTATAAGCACTCCTTTAGCCATGAATGCGGGATGCTGTCAAATGCTGTTTTAAAATCTATCCATGTCTCTATTAGATTAGTCCCCTCTTTACAATTCTCCATTATGATTTTATTTAACAACTAATGATCCTTTGTTCCATATAACTTTTGTTTGTTACCCTTTTGTACTATTGCCATTCTAAATGACTGTAAACTCTATCAGCATCAATTCCAGTGTATAGTTTGCACATCTTTGGAAGGTAACTTATTGGGCTATAGTTTTTAGCATAGCTTGCAGGTTCACTGTTAAGGAAGAGTATCATTTTGCTTTTGTTAACCATGTTGGTATGTGTTTGTGGTGAGCATATAAGAAGTTCTTTCTCAGAACTAAATCTTCATGTAACAATGTTAATGCTTTTAGTCAGAAGTTAAAACTGCATCTGGGCCTGGAGCTTTCCATTTAGGGGATTTTCTTAATTTTGTTTGAATTTTTCTGGCTGTTACTTTATCCCATTTCATATCTTGTACATTTGAATGTCTTACTGTTTCTTTTACTTCTCTCCATTCAGCATCTTTGTGATGTTCCACAGGGTCTTAATAGATAATAGATATTTCTCCAGAATGTACATTTCTTCTTTTTTTGGTGGGGATTCCATTCCTTTTGTGCTGTTTCCCAGTTCTCTATTAAACATTTTTGGGTCATCACTGAATTGCTTATTCTGTACTTTTCTTTCTATGTATCTGGATATCTTCTAAGTTTTTCAGTCTATGCTGATATCCGTAGTTTAATATGTGCAGTACTGTACAATAGATCTTGATCTGTTCTACTACTGTGCATTACTTTTATCATGTCTTTCCTATTTTTGTTGATGTGTTCCCTCTTCTACACACTTCTAACAGTGACCTTCTTGTCTGAATTGCTTTATATATATTTTTTCAATACTTTCATGATGGCATTTGATTTCTTCTCTTCCTTTCCCTTATTGCTTTGTATTTTTGTGGTAAGACTTTATCTGTTATTAATTTTGCCATAAAATAATATATCCTATTTACTTCTATTTACTTCTATCACATCAATTTATTTTAATAGTCTTTATTACTGTGTTCATTTGTTTTATCAGACTTCTAACATTTTACATCCTATTGACTTCCTGTAATCTATTTCTTTAATTGATCTTAATATGTCTATCCATCTCTATTAAAACAAGCAATTATTCCCTTAGATATTTTTCTTCTAAACTTAAGGTGTATACTTTATTGTTTCCTTCCTGTGGGCATTCTACAGAAAGTTCCAGAACATCTTCCTATGACACATTCTTTTCAGCTGCATCACTCATTGTTTTTTCATATGTGAACTTACTGGTCTATCACTCCACAATATTGACAGTGTCAGAGTTGCCACCATTTCCTGATCCTTCTCTTGCTATGCAACTCTAATGAATGAACTTTAGTATTTATTTCCTACCGAAGGCTACAGAGTATCTTAATGTGGCAACTAATCAGATGCTTCCCGTTCCACCTCTTTCTCCTTAATTTGGGGACTGACTGTCCATCATGCTGTGATGTTACCAGAGTTGCTGGTATTGCTAAATCCTTCACTTTGCAGGTAATCCATAACTTCAGTTTCTATTTCTTTAAGTTTTCCATTAGAAGTCTTCTTTTTCTTATTTTTTTGAATTGTAAAATTTTCCATAACTGGATACCTTTGTCTGTAGTTCTCTTCAAATATCTTTTTTTGTGTTGATAAGTTTTGCTTTCTCCTTTGCATAAATATTGCACCATGTTAAATCTCTTTTTCATTCCCTTGTCCATATTTCTCCTTCAGATGTCTCCTGCTCCTCCTGTTTCTCCTTAATTGGGGGGCTCATTGTTCCATCATGCTGTGACAATGTTTGTTAGACTTTCTACACTAGAACCTTCAATTTGAAGGTATTCCATAGCTTCAGCTTCTATTTTGTAACTTCTACTTTACTAAACTTCTGTTCTATGTTCCCCATTTGTGGTCTTATTTTTTATATTGTGAAATTTTCCATATCTGGGCGCATTTACTTATATTTCTCTTCAAATATCTTTTGATCCGCTTATTTTATTTATTTATTTATTTTTATATTGGTTAGTTTGACTTTCTCCTTTGCATAAATATTGCACCATATCAGATCGCTTTTTTTCCCCCATGTCCATGTTCCTTTTTCATACCTTTCAAAAACTCTAGGTTTTGTTCTTTATATTTTTGCACTTCCACAGTTGCTTCTTTTTCCAAATGATTCAAGATTTCTTAGTGTCTATAATATCTTTCATGAATATGTTGCACTTGTTTGTGTCTTTCAGCTTTTCCCGGTTAGGGGTCGCCACAGCGGAACTCCGGTCCGCTAATAATTGGCAGTAGAGTTTTACGTACTGGCTTGCCGGGCCTAACGCACAACCTTCAATGAAGGAACGCCCATTCACGCATGTCGCCACACAGAAGACGCTCTAACTGAGAACTGAACGGGCAACATCTAACTGTGAGGCGACAATGCTACTGCAGCACCACAACCGCAGTTATTCATGAATATGTTGCACTAATGAGCACAAATTTGTATTTGAAGCTTTTGACAGTTTTTCTTGTGCAAGTATTTTTTCTTTCCTCTAATTTCTCTCTCTTCATCTTTTTGAATATCTTCCAGTCATAAATTCTGTGCTTCATGCATAATAGTAAGAATACAGAATTTCTTTCTTATCCTCGATAGTCAGCTCTATCATCTTTATTGCTCTTTTTTCGCCTGTCAGTTTTTGTGTTTTTGTGGACTACTACAACTTTCTAAAAGAGGGGGATTTCCTCCCCTGAGCCTGGTCTAATCCCATTCTAGCCCTGATGTATGGTTGCATCAGTACCGAGACACACATGGCAGTTCATACTCATCATGGTTTTATGTGTTCAGTACTAACACGCACATGGTTTGCATATTAAGTGCTCATACATACATAGATACATACGTTGCTGTATGTTCTCTGTACTGAATACATGGCTGTGCAAACTCAGTACTGATATATTCATGTTTGCATGTGCTCAGTACTGACACTCACATAGCTGTGCATACTGAGGACTGATATATCCATGTTTGTATGTGCTCAGAGCTGACAGACACATGTCTGTGTCTTCAGTTCTAAGACGCACATGGCTGTGTATGCTCTATACTAATATAGCCATGGTTGTATGTGCTAAGCATTGGAAGACACATGGTTGTGTATACTCTGTACTAATATATCCATAGTTGTATGTGTTAAGCACTGGAACACACATGGCTGTGCATACTCTACTGATATATCCATGGTTGTATGTGCTAAGCAGTGAAACACACATGGTTGTGTATAGTCTGTACTAATATATCCATGGTTGTATGTGCTAAGCACTGAAACATGCATGGCTATATATACTCTGTACTAATATATCCATGGTTGCATGTGTTAAGCACTGAAACACACGTGAGTGTGTATACTCTGGAGTAGTATATCCATGGTTGTATGTGCTAAGCATTGAAACACACATGGGTGTGTATAATCTGTACTAATATATCCATGGTTGTATGTAGTAAGCACTGAAACACATATGGTTGTGTATACGTTGTACTAATATATCCATGGTTGTATGTGCTAAGCACTGAAACACACATGGCTATGTATACTCTGTATTAATATATCCATGGTTGTATGTGCTAAGCACTGAAATACACATGACTGTGTATACTTGTACTGATGTATACAAGCTTGAATCAGTACTGAGACACACATGGCAATCTATACTCTGTATTGATATATACATTTTTTTGTGCTCAGTACTGAAACACACATGGCTGTTTGTCATACCTCCCAACTGTACAGATTTTTTCAGAATGTTCAGATGTTTGCCTCATATTTTTGGTCCGTTTTTCATAAAATTGCAGTTTTTCTGGCAAATTACTGGCAAATCATTAAAGATTGAGGTTAGAAAATAATGACAGACATTTGAGTTTCAGACTTCATACCCTTCAGAAAAATTCATGTTAATACAAAACCTGTTATTCTATCGACTTTCTAGGTTTGTAGGAGCAGTATTTAAAAATTGTCCTTATTTTTCTGCCTTTGTCCCACTTTTATTTATGGCTTTGTCCAGATTTCTTGCTCTAAGAAGTTGAGATGTGTGCTGTGTATACTTATATTGATGGTTGGATGGATACATGGTTGCATCAATACTGACACAAAATTGGCAGTCTATACTCAGTATTGATATATATATTTTTTGCGCTCAGTACTGAAGAACACATGGCTGTGTATACTCAGTACTGATATATACATGGTTTATGTGCTCAGTATTGACACACACACACTTGGCTTCACATACTCATTTTTGAAACATACATGGTTGTATGGGCTCAGTACTGAGACAGACAATGCATTGCACATTCAGTACTTATACATGGTTGTATGTTTTCAGGTCTGACCACCCACATGGCAAAGCATATTTCTTACTGATATAATCATGGTTGTATTTTCTCACTACTGACAGAAACATGGCCATGCATACTTAGTTCTAACATGTACATGGCTGTATGTACTCAATACTGAGACAACACATGGCTGTGCATACTTGGTACTGGTATATATATATATATATATATATATATATATATATATATATATATATAAGAGAGAGACAGAGAGAGAGAGTTGTATGTGTTCAGTACTGAGAGACACAATGCAGTGCATACTCATTACTGATATAGTATGTGCTCAGTAATGAGAAACACATGGCTGTGCATACTAAATACTGATATATACATGTTAGTTTGTTTACTGCTGTCATATACATGGCTGTGCATAGTCTGTTCTGAGACACACACATGGCTGTGCATATTCTGTACTGATATATACATAGTTGTATGTGCTAATCACAGAGTCACACCTGGCTGTGCATTCTCAGTGTTTACATATACATGGATGTATGTACTCAGTACAGAGACACACATGGCTGTGCATACTCTATACTACGATGTACACGGCTGTATATGCTCAGTACTGACAGACACATCACTCTGCATACTAACTACTAATATATTCATGGCTGAATGTACTCACTACTGATGCCACGTCTCCAAATACTTAGTACTGATGTATACATGGTTATATGTGCTCAGGGCTGACACCCATAGCAGTGCATACTAGTTAGTGATATACAGAAGGTTGTATGTGTACTGACACATGCATGACTGTTCATAGTCAGTGCTGATATATACATGGATGTATGTGCTTAGCACTGACTCAAACATGTCAGTGCATACTTATTGCTGAGAGATACTTGGTGATGTGCGCAGTAATGAGATATACATGGGTTTGCATACTCACTGCTGATATAAGCATTATTGGATACGGTCAGTACTGAAAGACACATGGCTTTGCATATAGGTTCATAGGTTCATAGGTAGGCACTAGGCTATCTGCCCAAAGGCATTTATAAGCCTAGCCGGAATGTGTTGGCTTTCACCACCCCCTTAGATTAGTTCCCTGTGCCTCTGTCCAGCAGAGCCATTGAAGTGATCCCTGGGGTAAACTTTCTTTTTCCCATCCACTCATCAAGGTTTCTCTTGAAGAGGGTTAGCGAGGAGCTCTGCCTATTAGTTCATAGGTTCATAGATTAGTACTAAGCTAACTGCCCTTGTGAGCCATTTAAGCCTAGCCAATTATCCCTTGTGAGATTCAAACCCTGCACCTTGTGCTTGTAAGGCAAACACCTTAACCATTAGGCCACCCTCCCGACCCATCCCGACCCATATTGTAGATTGGAATCTTGTTCCAGAGAATGGGAAGTCTCTGGGACAGGAATCTATCCCTCCAGCACTTCCTATTTATTGTTGTGGTGAGGTTTAGATCCCTGGAGCATGTGGCTCGAGGGGATATGGTTTTCTTTTCTTTAGGTGGAGCATGTCCTGCAATTCTGGGTTGGACATAGCCTTGTATGTCAGGCAGAGATCACCTCTGAGCAGGTGGTATGCAACCGAGTACAGCTGGAGTTTCTTCAGTCGAGCTGCATAGGGCATCTGATTGAGGCCAGTGATCCTCTTGGTGAGGAACCTCTGTGATCCTTCCAGTCACTGCAGGTGTCTTGTAAGGGACATCCCAAATGGAGCATTGTACTCTATGATGGGTCTGATGAGTGATGCGTAGAGGAACCCAATGACCTCTTTCGATCTGGATGCAAACCCCTTTGTGATTAGGTGGGCCACACAGAAGGATTTTCTAACCACTTTGGCAATGTGATTATCAAAAGAGAGGTTACTATCTACTTGGGTCCCCAGATCCCTTATTACATTTTCCTTATTTAGGGGGCTACCACATATGTGTTAGTTTGTGGGTGCTTTGTTTTTTCCAAAGGGGTGACTATGCACTTTTTGGCATTTAGCTTGAGACCCTTTTGGAGGATGACTGTGTCAGCCAGTGAGTCAATTATAGCCACTAGTTTGCAGTCGTCTGTGAACTTGGTGAGCCATAGTCCTCTTGTGCTTGCCTGTACCTCTGAGAAGTATATGCTGAACTGGAGGGGTCCTAGGACTGAGACCTGGGGAACGCCACTTGTAACCGGTTTAGAGTCAGACCTAGCTCCTGCAACTCTTACCATGTGGGTTTTGTCCGTGAGCCAGTTGGCAACTCATCTCATGACGTAGGCGTTTATGCTCAGGCTGGTGAGCTTGTCTATAATACCTGAGTGGGGAATGGTGTAGAAGGCCTTTGTGAGGTCTAGGTAGGCTGTGTGTACCAACTTTCCCTCATCTATAGCCTTGGTAACTGTCTCAAAGAAGTCCACCAGATTTAGGAGGCATGATCTGCCCTTAACAAAGCCGAACTGGGTTGGGTCCAGTGTTTGGAGGTTTCCAGTGTCTCTGTTAATGAGATCCATGAGGATGCGCTCCATAGCTTTGCAGACCAAGCTAGTCAGGCTTATAGGGCGATAGTTCCCGGGGTCCATTGTGGCTCCTCCTTTGTGGAGCAGAATAACCGTTGCTGTGTGCCACTCTGTGGGCACATAGCCTGTGAAGAGGCTGAGTTTAAGCAGTGTGTTTAGGTAAGGGGATAGTTCATCTTTGAGCTCATGTAGGATGCAGCTTGGGACACCGTCCAGTCCCATTGATGCTGTGTTTTTGGCTTTAGAGAGGGCTGTTTTAACCTGCGTGTCTGTGATTTCAGGGGCACTACATTCTTTTGATATAGTTATGGGCCCTTTTGAGGGTGAGAGGGGGGTGAAGTTTGCACTGAACCTGTCTGCCAGGATGTTGGCTATATCAGTCGGTTCAGTGTATTTTGTGCCATTCTGCACTAACTCCGAGCAGATCTGAGAATTGCCACTTAGATTCTTGACATAGCTAAAGAATGCCTTGTGGTTATCTTTGGAGTCCATGGCAATTTTTCTTTTGAAGCTAGCCTTGGATGATATTATGAGGGAATGTAGTTTCTTGCTGATACTGATCAGGGATGTCTTCCCTTCTTGGGATTTTACTCTTTTCTGTACTAGTTTCCTCCTTCTGTTGTATAGCTTGTTTATGACAGGGTTCCACCATACTGGTTTCCTTTTCTTGGAGGAGTGAGTCTTGGTTTTGATTGGGATAGAATGATCCATGCATTCTTGTAGGTGCCCATAGAGTGCATTAGTAAAGGATTTTGCAGCTTGGACAGCGTTAACCTTTAGCATGGGGGCTTTGAAACTTCCCACCTTGGTTTTAAGTAACGTGAAGTTTGCTTTTGAAAAGTTTTTCACTGTGGTTTCTTTGACCGTGGGTACTGGTGGAATGTGGATATCCACAGTGATTAGTTTATGGTCAGATCTAACCAACGAGGGGTTGACCTCCGGTGTGGAACACCAGTCGCCCATGTTGGTGATGAGCAGGTCCAATATGTTGTCACCTCTGGTGGGGTGGTTAACCAGTTGATCCAGGGCATTTGAATTTATAAATTCTATGAAATGTTGGGCCACAGAGTTCGTACTTGAGTTGTTCTCCCAGTTAATGTTGAAATCACCCAATATCAGGGTGTTTGGTATGACCTTTATTTTTTCCAGTGTTTCCAGGAATGTGGAGTGGGGGTCCTGGGACATGGTGGGTGATCTGTAGCAAGCTATAATTTGAATAGTAGTTTTGCCCATTGTTTGTTGCAGATGGATGATCTCTGAAGCATTGTGCTGTGCCACTAACCTGGAGGTGTGGGTATCATTGATGAATATGGATACTGCCCCGCCTTTGGTATTTTGGTCCAGGTTTTGTGGCTGAAATGTATGGTATGAGTTGTAGCCTAGTAGTGCTGGGGTGCTCTCTGGAGCCTTAAACCAGGTTTCTGTTACTGCACATATATCAATTTTTCTCCATACTGAGGAGTGCCTCGAATGCGTGCATTTTGAGGTTTAGACTTCTGGCATTGAGTAGCATTACCCTCAGTTTTTTTGTTACTTGTGCTATTTACGGTGGTGGGTTTGTCTTTTGAGCCTTGCCTAAAAAAGGCACTGTGGGGGTGGCAAGAGCCTTGGCCAGTATTCAAAAGCCTAAGGGTGACAGGCCCAAGCCATCTCTAGCAAAGCAGCGTGGCTTGTCGAGCATGCCATCCCAGGCTGACAGACACTGGATCCCCTTTGAATGATACCAGAAGCTTAGCCAATTGTTGAAATTGATATTTTTTTCTCTATACCGTGGTATCATTCTTGGTGAGGGTAAGATGCTACTCAGGGTCAGGGTCATACCAGCCTGGGCTACGTGATCAGAGAGCTCCATGTCTCTTTTCATGTAGTCCAGGGAGGTATGGCTCAGGTCATTCACACCAACATGGACAATGACAGAGTCATATTTGTACTTGTTCTGGAGTGACCTGAGTGCTTGTGTTATGTGACGGATCCTGGCACCCAAGAGGCAACTAACAGTAACCTTCTCCTTGTTTAGCCTAGTGAGTGGGACGTCAGTATGCCTGACTATAGAGTCACCTATTACTAGTGTGTTGGGTATGTTATTTTGCATTAAGGGCTGTGATTGTGTGGCACACTAGTTTTGTGAGGTATGTGTTTCATGGTTTGTGTTGGGGGGGGGGGTGGAGGTTGCTTGGATGTCTGCTTTGGAGGTCCTTGCTGCTTTTGTACATTTTTATTTAGAGCCTTCGAGAATGTTTTTGTGTATTTATGTGTGTTTTTTGCCAATGCTCGTTTCATAGGTCTATGTGATACTGGGGGTGTGTTGCAAGTAATTCCCTTCTCCTCTTGACTGCCTGGTCCAGTCTTGGGTTGAGAGAGCTTAGCCTCCAGTTTGGCTGTATAATTGCATCTCTCGCACGTATTAGTGTTTGGTGGAAGGAGGAGAGGGTTGTCTGTGTACATGAGACAATAGTAACATTGCCTCAAAATGCCCAGATTCACCAGTTGGACTGGAGAGTACACCTGAAACTGCCCTTTGGACATGCCTGGATAGGTACAGTGAACTGTTTTACTGATTGGATAGTAAGGTCAAATAGAGAGCCTTGTCCTTCTCGACAGTATAGGGGGGTCTAGTGCTAAGGTTTATTAGCACTTGCTATGAGTTTTGGGCAAGTGCAGGGATGAAAAGTGAATGATGTGAGTGCTTAAGTTGAAAGTTTGTCTAGTTCCAAGGGAAAAATTGAAGAGTAGACTTTGTGGAGCTGGGAATAGTTATACCCTAGCTAACAGTGCTGCCTGGCATGCAAAACTGCTCAAATGCGGGTTTTAGAGCATGGAAATGAAAGAGATATAAATTAGCCCAAAATGGCCAATAAACTACTAATGTATGGGCTGAAACCACTCCTCCAGGGACAGATAGGGTGCTCAAAGCTCTCTCTCTCTCACAATGAACAGAGAAACTCCCTTCTATCCAAGTAAGGTATGGGGAAACACAGAAACTTGTAACACAACCCTGAATTCAGCACTAACCTGAAAACTGGACTAAACTAGCTTAGAAAGGCAGGAAAACAAGTATATGTTTTTTTTTTGTTTTTTTTTTTTTTTTCCAGAAAATAAAGCAGATTCAATAAAAAAAACACTTTAAATGCACAGAAATGGCTATCACACTTGAGTGTGTAGCCTACAACAGTTAAACAGGTAATTTAAACAGAAAAACGACTTTGTTAAAGTGCAGGCAGTAAAATAAGTACAATATGTAGCTGAAACAAGCTTTTTAAATCTCAGAAACTCTAGAAAATCGGTGTTTTAGGCGGAATTAGCTAAAGGGAGCAAGAATATGCAGAATAATTATACTTAATCACTCCAAAGTCTCTCTTTTGTCTCTCTTCTGCTGTAGAACTCTGCAGGGCACCAGGAAGGAGCTTGCTGAGCTGTATACTAGCACAAAAACCTTGTAAATGCAGGTTTTATAGCAGGGAAATGAAAGAGATAGAAATTAGCCCATAATGGCCAATAAACTACTAATTTCTGGGCTGAAGCCACTCCTCCAAGGACAGATAGGCTGCTGAAACCTCCCTCTCTCACAGTGAACAGAGAAACTTCCTTCTAGCCAAGTAAGGTATGGGCCAACACAGAAACTTGTAACACAGCCCTGAATTCAGCACTAACCTGAAAACTGGACTAAACTAGCTTAGAAAGGCAGGAAAACAAGTATATGTTTTTTTTTGTTTTTTTTTCCAGAAAACAAAGCAGATACAATAAAAAAAACACTTTAAATGCACAGAAATGGCTATCACACTTGAGTGTGTAGCCTACAACAGTTAAACAGGTAATTTAAACAGAAAAACGACTTTGTTAAAGTGCAGGCAGTAAAATAAGTACAATATGTAGCTGAAACAAGCTTTTTAAATCACATAAACTCTAGAAAATTGGTGTTTTAGGCGGAATTAGCTAAATGCAGCAAGAAAATGCAGAAAAAATATACTTAATCACTCCAAAGTCTCTCTTTTGTCTCTCTGCTGCTGTAGAACTCTGCAGGGCACCAGGCAGGAGCTTGCTGAGCTGCATACTAGCACAAAAACCTTGCAAATGCAGGTTTTATAGCAGGGAGATGAAAGAGATAGAAATTAGCCCAAAATGGCCAATAAACTACTAATTTCTGGGATGAAACCACTCCTTTAGGGACAGATAGGCTGTTGAAAGCTCCCTCTCTCACAGTGAACAGAGAAACTTCCTTCTAGCCAAGTAAGGTATGGGCCAACACAGAAACTTGTAACACAGCCCTGAATTCAGCACTAACCTGAAAACTGTACTAAACTAGCTTAGAAAGTTGAGAAAACAAGTATTTGTTTTTGGGTTTTTTTGTTTTTTTTTTTCAGAAAATAAAGCAGATACAATCAAAAAAAAACTTTAAATGCACAGAAATGGCTATCACAATTGAGTGTGTAGCCTACAACAGTTAAACAAGTACTTTAAACACAAAAATGACTTTGTTAAAGTGCAGGCAGTAAAATAAGTAAATATGTAGTTGAAACAAGCTTTTTAAATCACAGAAACTCTAGAAAAGCAGTGTTTTAGGCGGAATTAGCTAAAGGCAGCAAGAAAATGCAGAAAAATGATACTTAATCACTCAAAAGTCTCTCTTTTGTCTCTCTGCTGCTGTAGAACTCTGCAGGGCACAAGGCGGGAGCTTGCTGAGCTGTATAATTTTTGTATGTGTTCAGTACTGACACTCACATGGCTGTGCATACTGATATATTCATGTTTGTATGTGCTCAGTACTGAGATACAAATATGGCTTTGCATATTCAGTGCTGATATATGGATTTATGTGCTCAGTACTGCGAAACACAAGACTGTGTATACTTATAGGATCATAGGAGGTTACCAGGCTAATGGCCCTAGGGCTCTTACAAGCCTTGCCAAGTACAACCCCTGTTCCCAACAATATCAAGGTATTAAGTGGAACTTAGTCAACAACTACTGCCCTGTCCAAGAGGGACACAGGTGAAACTCCTGTGGTGAATTTGTGGTTTCCCATCCAGTCATCCAAATTACACTTAAATAGGGTCAGCGAGGGGCTTTGCTTCACCTGAATTGGAACTTTGTTCCAGAGGAGAGGTAACCTCTGTGAGACATATCTGTCTCTTCGTCAGGTCCTGTTGATGTCACATACTAGGTTGAGTTCTCTAGACCGAGTGCATCTTATATCATTTGATTTATGAATGTGCAGCATTTCCATTAGAACAGGATCTGAGATTGCTATATATGCAAAGCAGATGTCAAATTTGAGTATTCTGCAAGACACAGAGTATCGTGACAGTGATTTCAGTCTGTCAACATATGACATAAGCTGAAGTCCCTTAATTTTCTTTTTAAGAAACCTTTGAGGTCTTTCCAGTTGCTGTGTGCCTGGTAAGGTACCTACCAAAGGTAGCATTGTACTCTATTATTGGCCTGATGAGTGAGGAGCACAGGGGGATTGTAACCTCTTTTGTTCTAGGTGCAATGCCCTCTCTTAAGAGATAGGTGATATAGAAAGCCTTTCTTACTACTGAGGAGATGTGGTAGTCAAAGGAAAGGTTGCTCTCAACCTGTGTGCCAAATCTCTCACCACTGATTGCATGTTTAGGGTGTTGTTATTAATGTGTTCATTTGCAGGGATGTCACCCTTGCTGAAGGAGATGGTAATGCAGTTTTGTGCATTGCGTTTTAGCCCATAACTTTGGCACCAGTCGTGTGTTTGTGTAAGTCCCTCTTGTAGGATGTTGACATTATTTGGGGACTCAATGACTGCACCCAGTTTGTGATCATTAACAAACTTTGTCAACTATAGGCCTTTTGTTTTAGCCTGTACATCCGAGAAGTAGATTTCAAACAATAGGGGCCCTAGTACAGATCCTTGTGGAACACCATTGGTTATGGGTCTGCTGGTGGAGGTAGGTAGAGTCATCTGTTTTGATTGTGCATTCTATGGGTGAAACAGTTTGTGACTCATCTGACAATATATCAGCTGGATGAGTTTATCAATAATGCTTGAGTGGGAAATAGTGTCAAAGGCCTTGGTCAGGTCCATATAGGTCATATGCATGGATTTGCCTTCATCCACGGCTTTGGTGACTGTCTCAAAGAAGTCCACCAAGTTCAAGAGACAGGATATCCCTTTAATGAAGCCAAACTGGATTGGGTTGAGCATTTGGAGCTCTCCTATATCTTTGCTGGTAACGATTATTCTTTCCATAGCCTTGCAGATTAGGCTGGTCAGGCTTTATGGGTCTATAGTTTTTCAGGGTCTGTGGAGGTGCCTCCCTTATGTAACAAGATGATGGTTGTTGTTTTCCATTCAGAAGGTACAAAATGAGTGCTTAGACTGTGGATAAAAGGAGTATCCAGAGATGCAGCTAGTTCCTGTCTTAATCCATTTAGAGCACAGGCTGGTATATTATCATGTCTCATGGAGGCTGTGTTTTTGGCTTTAGAAATAGCAATTATGACTAGCTCCTTGGAGATACTAGTTGGAAGGCAGGTGGTAGGGATGCATTTGAGGATATGTGGCAGGGACTTGGGGGAGAAGTTTTCACTGAACCTGTCAGCTAGCAGTTTGGCTATTTCAGTGGGTTCAATATATGTAATGCCATTAATAACCAGTTCTGCAAAGATCTGAGTTTTCCCTTTAAGGTTTCTGACATAGCTAAAGAATGCCTTATGTTATCCTAACCGAAGGAGGCTAATATGGATTCATAGTTAGTTTTAGAATGTGTTATGAGGTACCTTATTTACTTTTTTAAGCTGAGGTGGGAATGTTTTCAATTCAGAGACCATTTCTTACTGCTCTTGGACAATTTCTTTCTGTTATTCTATAACTTGTTAATGGCAGATGTCCACCAGGCAGGCTTGTTCTTTCTTGAGGATCTTGTTTTGATCCTATCAGGTACAGCTGGATCAATACATTTGTATAGATGCTTACACAAGGGATTGAAGTATATCCCAGTATAGGTGTCCATGTCTTCAGTGAGGGTAGAGGTTATGAAGCTATTAATGCCATCACATATTAGGTAGTAATTGACTTTGGAGGAGTTTTTTAGTCATGTTGCTGCTAATGGGGGATCAGGTGTTATTGTTGCTTCTAATGAGACTGATTTATGATCAGACCTCACTTGGGAGGGCCGCAGACATGGGATGTTCCCAAGATCACCCATTTTAGTGAGCAATAGATCCAGAATATTTGGGCCCCTTGTGGAGATGTCAACCAACTGTTCCAAGGGATCAGAGTTGATGAAGTCCAAGAACCTTTGGGAAAGTGTGTTAGTACACATATAGTTGACCCAATCTATGGTTGGGTAGTTAAAGTCACCCAAAAACAAGGTGTTTGGTTGTACCTTGAGTGATTCAAGTGGATCCAAGTATGCAGCGTGGGTATCTTGGTTCATGGAGGGGGTCCTTTAACTGGCAGTAACTTGGAGAGGGATCTTACCTACAGCCAGTTGGACCTGGATTAGTTCAAGGGAATCATTTTGTTTAACCAATGAAGAGGTGTATTTATCTTTGATGAATATTGATACTCCATCTCCTTTAGTTCTTGCACTTTCAGTTTGTGGTCTGAATGTGTGGAAGGTATTATAATTCAGTATGGCTGGGGTTCTTTCCCAGCCTTAAACCAAGTCTCTGTGACTGCAGAGATGTCAGCATCTTCTAAGGTGACAGTGCTTCCAGTGAGTGAAGTTTTAGGTTAGTGTTTAGCAGCATAACCTTGAGGTTGGTTTTTGAAGATATTTTTAAATCAGAATTTTGTTTTTGTGACATTGCCTAAAAAAGGCACTATGGGGGAGGCAAGAGTCTTAGACAGTAACCAAAATCCCAGAGGTGACAGATGAAGACAATTTCTGGCAAACAGTGTGGTCTATCTACCATGTTCATAGGTTTGTAGGTGTTTACTAGGCTAAAGACCACAAGGGCCTTTTTAAGCCTAGCCATGCATCTCAAATCTCTGACATGTTCTGATACCCTTGATAAGTGTATGCATGGGCCTGGAAGATGAACCATTTACAGGTTACCTCTGTCCATTAGAGACATAGGTGCCAAACCAGGGATGAATTTCTGGTTTCCCATCCAATTGTCCTAGTTGCACTTGAATTGGGATGACAGGTACTGCATCCCCTTAAGATGGCACCAAAAACTAAGCCAATTGTTGAAATCAATCATTTTTTGTTTACATTGTGGTATCATCTTAGGTGAAGGTAGTATGCTGCTCAAGGCAAGGGACATACCTGTATAAGACACATATTCAGAGAGCTCAGTCATATCTCTATTCATATAGTCCTGTGAGGTACATCTCAAGTCATTCACAACAATATGAACTATGACGAAGTGATAATGGTACTTGTGGAGAGACTCGAGTGTGTGTGTGATCTGGCAGATCCTGGCACCTGACAGACAGCTGACTGTAACCTTCTCCTTGTCCAGCCTGCTAAGTGGGACATTTGTGTGTTTCACTATAGAGTTGCCTATGACCAAAAAATTTGGTGTAGATGTGCTTTGCCTTAGGGACTCATTTGGTGAGACACTTGTGCTTGTGGTTTTATATGTATTGAGTGCTGTAGTTACTGTATTAGATGTAGCATGTTTGTGTTTTGGAGGTCTCTGTAGTTTAGGTAAATTTCTGCTGAGTACCTCCACATATGATGATTTATATGTTGAGAGTGGGGGTTGTGCAGGAGGTGTAGTATATGGGCTGACATGTTCAGTGTAATAAAAAACTTGTAATCACAACATGAAAACTTCATCAGTACAACAAATCAAATTAAGAACACAGTTAAATACAAAAGCAAAACAGTCACATGATGTCACCCAGCCAATAAAATTCTTTAAAAAGGAAATAGTTATTTCAAACATATTTGCCTATACTTTAAAATAGGTTTTAAAGAGACCATTTTATTTATACCAGGAGCATGATCAGCATTTAAACGTAAAATCCATTCATACTCCCTGACCTCCAGTTTATTATTTAAATCTCCACCTCTCAGGTCTCTAAAAACCACATCCAAAACTCTAAATGTAAAAGTATGGGTAGCATCATTTTCATTTATATGTTGAGCTAAAGCATTCATCAGAATCCCTTTGCATATCTCTGATCTATTATTTCTGGTGCATTTTATATGTGTCATTACTTTACCATATTCTGCAGTTGTTTTTTGAGATTGGAACATGTTCAGTGTTACTGTTCTGTGAATAAGAGAGCAAGGATTCCAAATCTTAGTATATATGCATCTTTCAGAAATTGAGTTTGAGTGGTTTAGGAGTAGTGGGTTGTCAGGATACATGGGGCAATTGCTACACTACCTCAGGATACCTATGTCAATCAGGCTGGCAGGAGAAACAGAGGAGAACTGACCATCCATAATACTAGGTGTAAATTTGCTAACTTTAATGAGGAAGGATGTGGTTTAATCTGGGGCTTAATGCTGGGTCTTTACTATTGGGGCTCTCAAGGGGTATAGGACTATTACGGATTAGGAGATTTCAATTAAAGAGGCAAATGCTGTAGGAAGCTCAGCTGATACAATCTCTGAGCAGCTAAGCACAATTTAATAGAATCCTCAGTTGGGGCATAGGCAGCCTCTAAGGGAAAATAAATCTACCTTAGCTTTTGCATCTATAACTGCTAATGGTTACCTCCACTGCCCAGGGCTGTGCAAAGGTGCACTATGTGTAAACAGATGCCTCAGATTGCCCAGAGGAAGATATCAGAGCAGTAGCTGGTTGCCAAACTCTATGAAGCTGTGTGAAAACAGGCACAAACCTGTGCAAACATGGGGCTTACATAGCAACTGGGAGAACCCTTTTGTAAAACAAGTTAAGCAATTTTCAAACAAGGCTAATGGAAATGATCAATACTAAGCCTTATTCCAACAGTCTCCAACTCAGATGAATCCTTTGCTGCACTCTTCTGCCACATGGGTGTAGGGGGCCCTCTTAATGTAAGATGGCTGGTTTCAATGCTCACATAATGCCAAACAATCTGCATTCAGCACATGTGAATATGGCCTATGCTATAAAATATATAAGTATTAGAACATACAAAGTGCAGGAAAAACAGTCTCAAACATCAATTAGAACAGTGAAACAGCAAAACAGTTAAAACATCTAAAAAAACTGTTAAAAAATAGGCAGTAATTCAGAAATACACAGTTTAAAAATGCAGTACAGTGAAGAAAAATACTTATTTTTCTAAAGAATTCAAAGGATGCCTTGGATTTCATTTGGATTCACAAAGAGCACACCAATTCTAGAGCAGCTACTGTAAACTGAGCACAGGCCCTTACAAATGTGTTGCCTAAATACAAACTGAATTAAACAATTTTCAAACAAGCTGGCCAGTGGAAATGTTTTATACTTGGATTTACGTGTTTGGACTGTCTTGCTTTGCCTTGTTGGGAGACTTTTGTATATATATATATAGAATTGGTAATACAGACCAAAAAGAAAGTATTCTAGACTGGATCCTAATAAATTGCCCACCCCATACATACATGTCAGGGATCGCTCCAAATGACCTTAGTGACCACCTCATCACATATATCAGGAAAAATAAAACAGGACTCTCCAAAACCCCCTTGTATAGGTCAGTTAGAAATAAGAAGCAGTTCAACCTTTTAAAGTTTTTGACTGAACTCAAATCTTGTAACTGGACTAATCTTAAATATCTCCCTCTAGAGGAGGCAGTATCTACTTTTAATACTACCTTCCTAGCCATACTTGATACTCATGCTCCTAAAAGATTAATTAAAACTAAAACTAATACTGCACCCTGGCTTACAAAAGAAACTAAATCTAAAATTAAAATAAGAAATAAAACATGGGAAAAATGGCGCTCAACCAAATTACCCCTAGATCGGATAAAATTCCAGCAGGAAAGAAATGCAACAAAAAAATCCATACTAGCTGACAAAAAAAACTACTATTGCCAACTACAAAATAAAAACCACAACAATCCTCAAAAATTCTGGGCTGGTCTCAACAACCTTCTTCGTCCAGGCAAATCCTCCACTCCTACCCCAGAAAAGGTATGTGATAAAACACCAATAGAGGTAGCCAATACTTTCAACTCTTTTTTTACAGATACTATACAAACCTTAGCCAACCAACTAACTGCCAACTGCTGCCCTATCACCAAAAACATCCCAGAAACCACATCTACTTTTAATCTACAACCTGTCACCACTTCCAATATAAGATCCTTACTACAAAAACTAAAACCTACTACTCTCTCTGCAGACCAACTCCCAGCCGAATATTTACAATTAGCCGCTGATGTCATAGCTTACCCCATTACTATACTAATTAATCGGACCATCACGGAATCTAATAGCCCCTCAATTTGGAAAATATCCCACGTCATCCCACTCCATAAGGGTGGTTCATCCACTGAATTGTCAAACTATAGGCCAATAGCTATAATGTCTCCCCTGGCCAAAATCATGGAAAAATGCATACACAAGCAACTACTTCACTATCTTACCCAGAAAAAACTACTGACCAGTTCTCAACATGGTTTCCGTCCTAGCCACAGCACAACGACTGCCCTGCTCTCTTTTACGGATACAATAAATCAAAACCGCAACAACAAAAAAATATCATCTGCTCTCTTTCTAGACCTCTCAAAAGCTTTTGACATGGTCAACCACCAGCTACTTCATAATACTCTACAGAATCTCAACCTGGACAACCTAACGTTGGGCTGGTTCCAAGCCTATCTCTCAGGAAGGAAACAAGCAGTTCTCTGGCACAATAAACTTTCTAATCTCCTACCGAATACCATTGGAGTTCCTCAAGGGTCCATACTAGGACCACTTCTTTTTTCAGTCTTCATCAACGACCTCCATAAAACCATCCCCGAGGCAACATGTATACAATATGCCGATGATTCGACATTACTATGTTCGGACACATCTATAGTTAAACTTCTAGCTAAAACCCAAGCCTGCTTTACAGATGTAGAAAAATGGCTAGCAGGACGTCAGCTAATCCTTAATCCAAATAAGACCAAATTACTACTCTTTCATCCAACCCATAAACTCCCCAACACTACCTTCACCATTCAATCAAACAACGGGACAATTATTACTCCAGATCCCCATACCAAACTATTAGGTGTGACCATTGACAATAAACTCAAGTTTAATACCCATATTAATCTCACTATTAAAACTGTGAATAAGAAATTAGGGTCACTATATAGAATCAAATCCTTTCTCACTCCCATGACAAAAGTGACCATTGCCCGCACGCACTTGCTCTCTACACTTCTCTATGCATCCCCTGTGCTCACCAAGCTTAATAAAACCGAGCTGAATAAACTCTCATGTTCTTATAATCACATAGCCAGATTTGCTACGGGTATGCCATATAGAACCCACCACTGTAACAACCTAAAACACCTAGGATGGATAGAACTTCCAAACCTCCTACAACAATCCCAACTTATCGAAGCATTTAAAATACTAAAATATCCGGATAAATCTCCAGCACTAAAGAACCTAGTCATACCATATACCAATCTAAACAGCCTACGTTCCTCTAACATACCACTTATTCAAAAAGTAAAATCCAATAACTCAGGAGGTGATGCTATATTCGCAAATGTCACTGCCAAAATATGGAACACCCTTCCTTCTAGTATCACCACCATCACCTCCTTACACCACTTTAAGAAAAGTCTATTCCATTATTTCAAGTCCCACTGGCTATGCCAATGCTCACATCCAGACTAAACCCTCTTCTATATAGCTGTATTAACTATTTCTCTCCTCCCTACCTTCTCCACAGGGTACTCTACTACCTCCTATCTCCTCATCCAAGCACCTTTTTCCTACTATTCCTTTTACCTCTCTAAGGGGCCAATCGAAAAATGTTAAATTTCTGTACTGCTTTTTCACTGTCTGACTTTGTGACCTGATTTTGTGTTTCTCTCGTGTTTTATATAATCAATTATATTGTTATGCACCTTTTTCACTCTCTTTGTATTGAGTATAACCAATGTATGACTTTGTTATCCAATCTTGTGCTCCTCTCCAGATTAGTATCATAACCAATTGTATTGCTATGTGCCATCTTACTCTCATGTATGTAATCTAACTTAAATGTGGAGCTTTTCTCCCCGGGCCACCGCTGAAAATGGACATGTATCCAGTCAGATTTTTCCCGGTCAACAAATGTAAAATAAAATAAAAATAAAATAAATAAAATATATATATATATATATGGGTTCCTATGAGTTCATCGAAATGCCAAAACATCGACGCTCACTTCTTCGACACGAAAACATCGACTCTTCACATCATCGACATTTCACGTAAGCGGTCCTCCCCCTCTCAGGACCCATGGTAGCACTTGTTTGTCTGCTACAGTGCATATGGTTCAAGTCACTACCTACAATTTCCCTTGACAGAGTTGTAATTTACGTCGCAATACACACACAAGTGCTACCATGGGTCCTGAGAGGAGGAGGATTGCTTACGTGAAATGTCGATGATATGAAGAGTCGATGTTTTCGTGTCGAAGAAGTGAGCGTCAATGTTTTGGCATTTCGATGAACTCATAGGAACCCATATATATATATATATATATATATATATATATATATATATATATATATAGTTTTATGTACTCAGTACTGACACGTGCACATATGCTGGTGCTTACTCAAATCCCCTTACTTTATATACTAACCCCAGGATAGCACTACAGTGGGGAACAGGCCATATATAACTTTCAATAAATGAGTTTCAGTCAAATGAGTTTTCAGTCAAATGAGCTTTCAGTGAATTGTGCGCAGGCAACTGAGTTTCAGTGAAATGAGCTTTCAGTGAAATAAAGTAGACCCATGGTTTTATATGCTGAGTACTGACACATGCACAGATGCCTGTGCTTTTTCACGCTAATATATATGTGGTTGTGTGGACTGCATTCTCTGTGTTTATATATATGGTTTTATGTGCTCAGTATTGACACATGCACAGATGCCTGTGGTTATTCATTGCTGATATATACGTGATTGCATCAGCACTAAGACATATGTAGCAGTCCATATTCAGTGTTTATATATATATCTATCTATCTATATATATATATATATATATATATATATATATATATATATATATATATATGGTTTTATGTGGTCAGTAATGACACATGCATAAATGCCTGTACTTACTCAGTGCAGATATATACATGGTTGCATCAGTAATGAGACATACATGGCAGTCTATACTCAGTATTTATATATATAGCTTTATGTGCTCAGTACTGACACATGCACAGATGCCTGTGCTTCCTCATTGCTGATATATACATTGTTGTAGTAGTAATAATATATACATGGCACTCCTTACTCAGATTTTATACATATATGGTTTTATGTGTTTAGTACTGCTCATGCACAGATGCCTGTGTTTACTCATTGCAGATGTATACATAGTTGCATCAGTACTGAGACATACATGGCAGTCCATACTCAGTGTTTATATATATATGGTTTTATGTGCTCAGTACTGACACATGCACAGAGGGCTGTGCTTCCTCATTGTTGACATATATGTGATTGTAACAGTACTGAGACATACAAGGCAGTCCATACTTAGTGTTTATACATGTGGTTTTATGTGCTGACTACTGACACCTGCACAGATGCCTGGGCTTACTCATTGCTGATATATATGTGGTTGTATCAATAGTGGGACATACATGGCAGTCCATTCTCAGGGTTTATATACATGGTTTTATATGCTCAGTACTGACACATGCACAGATGCCTGGGCTTACTCATTGCTGATATATATGTGGTTGTATCATTACTGAGACATATATGGTAATCCATACTCAGTGCTGTCTTATGTGTTCAGTACTGAAACATGCACAGTTGCCTGTGCTTACTCATTGCTAAAATATACTTGCTTGCATGAGTACTGAGACATACATGGCAGTCCATACCATACTCAGTGTTTGTATATATGGTTTTCTGTGCTTAGTACTGACACAGGCACAGATCCCTGTGCTTACTGATTGCTGATATATACCTGGTTTTATCTGTACTGAGACTAACATGGCACTCCTTAGTGTTTATGTGTAGATATATATATATATATATATATATATATATATATATATATATATATATGGCTTTATATGCTCAGTATTGACACATGCACAGATGTGTGGGCTTACTCATTGCAGATATATATGTGGTTGCATCAATACTGAGACATATAAAAAAGTCCATATTCGGTGTTTATAAATATGGTTTTAAGTGCTCAGTACTGACACTTCAACAGATGCCTGTGCTTAATCATCACTGATATATACTTGGTTGCATCAGCACTATGCCCCACAGCAGGGTTGTGATAGTGTGGAAAAGATTGCATTCAGACAGCAGTTGCAGGACCTACTAGATAAACCAGGACAACATGAATTGGTGTTGATAATGGGTGACTTAAATGCACATATCGGGACAGACAGAACAGGATATGAGGACTGCCTGGGTCCACATGGGTGGAGCAATAGGAATAAAGAAGGAGAAGCCATTCTAGACTTCTGATTGGCAAATGGCTTGATAGTAGCCAACACATGGTTCAGAAAGAGAGACAGTCACAAGATCACATACAAGAGTAGCCAACATGCAACTCAGGTAGACTTCCTCCTAGTAAGGAAAAGGCACTGGGGTAGAATCCATGATTGCAAAGTCATCCCTAGTGAAACAGTCAGTTCACAGCATAAACCAGTAGTTGCCACAATCAGCTGTAAGCAGTGGTCAGAGAAGGCTCTAAGGTCAACAGAGACCAGGCTGAAGACCTGGAAGTTGACTGGAGAGAAAGTACAGCAGTTCAAGGAATTACTCAGGGCTCTAGCACCCCAAGAAGAGGAGGAAATAGGTGGAGTTGAAGAAGAGTGGCAGCACCTAAAAACAGCATGTGTTAGGACTACAGAAAAGAAATGTGGCCGAGCCAGGTATGGAAATAAGGTACATAAGGAAAGCTGGTGGTGGAATGCAGAAGTGCAGAAAGTAATCAAAAGAAAAAAGGAGTGCAGGAAGAAGTGGGAGACTGAAAAGACTGACCAAGCTAGGAAGGACTACTGGTTGGCTAACAAAGAAACTAAGAAAGAAGTTGCAATAGCAAAGAATAGGGCATCAGAGGCACTCTATCAGCTTCTGGAAAGTGACTCAGTAAGAGGCACAAAGAAACTATACCAGGTTGCAAGGCAAAGACAGAAAGATAAAGAAGATAGTCAGACACCCTTCATAAGGGATTCCAGCAACAACCTGCTTACCAGCCCACAGGACATCAAAGGCAGATGGAAGGAGTATTTCCAGCAGCTTCTGAATGAAGAAAACCCCACAGAAGCGGTACTGCCCCAGAAACAGCCTACAATGAGAGTAGAAGAGGAGCCCAGCTTAGAAGAAGTAAGAGCAGCACTAAGGAAAGTGAAGTCAGGGAAAGCAGCAGGCTCAGATGAGGTCACAGCAGCTATGATAAAGATGCTGGGTGAGCTAGGGAAGAAATGGCTCCTGAGGGTACTAATTGCAGTCTGGAGAGAAAGGCGTACCCCAGATGACTGGAGAATAAGCATACTCGTGCCAGTGTACAAGAACAAAGGGGACATCCACAACTGTGGACAGTACAGAGGCATCAAACTCCTACCACATTGCATGAAAGTTCTGGAGAGGGTGATTGATAAATGGAAAAGCAGAATAGTAGAATGTAAGATGGGAGATGAACAGTTCGGATTTAGATCAGGAAGCAGCACAACTGACCCAAGGTTTGCATTGAGACAGATACTTGAGAAGAAACTAGAGAAGAGGAGAGAGTCAAACTGGGCTTTCCTAGACTTGGAGAAAGCATATGACAAGGTCCTAAGAAAGCTGATCTGGGCAGTACTGCGGTGGTTTGAAGTCCCAGAAACATTGGTAGAATTAGTACAAGCTATGTACAAGCACCCAGTGACTCAAGTACGAACAGTGTTTAGCCTCACTGAGGGGTTCCCAGTGGGAGTGGATGTACACCAGGGTTCAGCTCTGAGCCCACTGCTGTTCATACTGGTAATGGACTACATCAGCAAACAGGTTGGAGGGGTCAGAGCAACAAAGCTGCTGTATGCAGACGATGTGGCAGTACAGGCAGACTCTGATCTAGAACTTCAGCAAAGGATAGGAGAATGGAATGCAAATCTGAAGGCACATGGGATGAAACTAAGCACAGATAAGACAGTGGTAATGGCAGCAGATTGGGGAAATCAGAAGAAGCTGAGAATAGAGATAGATGGGAAGATAGTGGAACAGGTAAACAGCTTCAAGTATCTGGGAGGGGTGGTTGAGGAGAAGGGTAGTCTGAATAAAGAGGTCAAAGCTAGAATCAGAGGGGCTGCAGCCAACTGGCATAGTGTATCAGGTGTAGTCTATGACAGAAGAATGCCAAAGAAGCTGAAAAGTAAGGTGTACAAGACAGTGTTGCGACCAGTACTACTGTATGGTACAGAAACCTGGGCAGTAAAGGCAGAACAGTTGAAGAAGCTAGAGGTGATGGAAATGAAGTGCCTGAGAAAGGTGGTAGGATGCACACTGCGGGACAGGCGAAGAAATGAGGACATAAGAGCAGAAGCCAAAGTAGCTCCAATTGCAGTAAAGAT